>NW_018736250.1:0-50042 GCF_002204515.2 Aedes aegypti | reverse complement strand
ACATTATTAACGTTAGCTGTACATAACGATAAAGTTGACTATTGACCCCATGGTACCTTATTAATTTTTCAAAAATATTGACAGAATTGTTCAAAGACAAAAGTGAGGAAAATGGAAGAACTTTACTGAACAAACCTAACCATTCACAACTTATTATATTTGAATTTGGTTAAAATTTCTCTTGATTACTTACTTTGTCTTTAATAAACACTCTGAAACTTTTTGAAAAATGATTGCAATGTAATGAATTCACTGCAAAAAATTCCAGATTACATTTAGTTCGTCATTCAATTTACAATCAATTCGAGGACTACATATCTCAAGCTGTGAAACAGAGCCTCAAATTTGGGCAAAATAGTGAAAATTATGATTTATGCGACCGATATTATTTCCGTAAAACAAGAATTAGCTGCACCTGCTCTAGATCCCAACCAGAAAACAACCTAGTTTATCAAAGACTAACCCGTGATCCAAACTAGTTCTATTCCACAAAGAACATTTATGCTTAATGAACAATTCCTCTGGAACATTCCTACACCACATCAATGATCTAAATGAAAGTCGTTAATAGAACATGGTCGTTGGTGAAACTGTAGTCAATTTCAAGAATCCAAGAAGCGCACACAGTTTCATAGCTGTTTGCCTGGAACCACGTCAAATTAAAACAAGTCATGGATCAGAACGGAGCGAAATTTGTACCCCGACCAATACGAGTATCGGAAATTAGACGACTTCAAACCGAAGGTCGAACAAATAAGCCTCAAAGTATCAATGCGACTGTTTGGCACGTGCTTAAGGAAACGTTTTACGAGTATGCTGAAATGTCCAAAGTGAATGGAATGTACTATTTGCGAAAAAATGTAACTTCTGGTTTTCCTCGACTTTTGTGGGTACTGATAATCGGTAGTCTGTTTAGTTTGGGTGTTGTGTTGGTGATTCTTCTGTGGAGAAAATACGTCGATTCACCAACGCGAATGACGGTTGCATCAGAAATGAGCATCCTACAGGTGCCATACCCGGGGATCACCATATGCCATCCGCAAAGTGTGATGGATTACAAGGCTGAAAAACTTGTGGATAAACTGTAAGTCTTCCCTTTGATTGTATCAGTGGTAATGGTTCCAAACTTTGAATCTGCGACCGCTTTGAAGTGTAACACGAAGTCATAAAAATGAAAGTTCTTGAAATGAAATTTTATGGAAGCCTTCAAAAGATCTCATTATAGGTAGCTTAGCTTAGCTTAGCTTAGACTGACTACACATATCAATGGTTGCTATTCATTCCTTGCTGTGCGCTTGAACAAGCCAGTTCAGTTTTTGGCAGTCGGTAGTTTTTTGGTTTTTTCTTCCACCGCCCGTGTGGTTTTTACCAGTGCAGTATTGTACCGTAGTGCTTTAAACCGCGCATCGTGAAGGAAGCGAACCAGATTGGCAAGGGTCAACTGGTATCGTGCCACGAGAAGATATTGTCACCATCATCCCCTGGTGATTGGATTCCCCGTTTGCATCAGCAGCAAAACGACGACACGTTTTTTCTGCCTACCTACGGTGTAGAAGACCAGCTGCGGTCATCGAACGGGAACGGATAAGTATCAATTGTATACCTACTCCACATCCTTTTGAATTGCTTTCGCATCTCCGAACAAACAAGGTTGAGTTCAAGGTTGTTTTTCGGTTCACTTCTGTCTCTCTCCCGGTGCCAGTTTTGCCCGAATAGGGGAGGCTTGTACAAAACAGCCCTAATCGGTTAAGTTTTTTTTTTCTCGATATATTTTTTTTTTTTTTTTTTGGTATTATTTTTTTTTTTTTTGCCCGTATAGGGGAGGTGTGTACAAAATAGCCCACTGATAAGTTAACTTTAAGCATTTTTTGTTTTTTTTTTTTTTGTACTTTATTATTATTATTTTTTTTTTTTTTTTTTTACTTTATTGTTTTTTTTTTTAATTATTTGGTTGCGGTTGATTTTTATCCCGCATGGACGAATCGGATGGAGGCGATACGCCTCCTAAAGATCTCGTTGCTCGAACGCGGTTTTATCAACCGTCTTCGGCTGGGCCTTGGGTTGTCTATTTCCGGCGCAAAAATAAGATTTTGAATGTGCTCTCGATCTCTAGAGAGCTGACGCGTAAATATCCTGGGACCGTTATTCACCAAGTGAAGCAATCCAAGCTGCGTGTAACTGCACCTAGTTACAAAGCAGCGAATGAGATTGCTCAGCATGAGGCTTTTACTGTGGAGTATTTTATCTACATACCTGCCAGAGAGGTCGAGGTGGAAGGGAAAATTATCGACGCGAGTCTGACATGCGAAGACATTAAGACTGGCAAAGGTGTTTTTGAGAACCGGTCCATTCCTGATGTGGCTATACTGGATTGTAAACAATTACAATCAGTTTCCATGGAAGGAAATAAAAAAGTGTTTTCGCCGTCAGCCTCGTTTCGTGTAACTTTTCCTGGTTCCGTTCTCCCGAAATTTGTTTGCATTGATAGTGTTTTTTACCCAGTGCGCCTTTACGTGCCGAAGGTATTCAATTGTACCAACTGCAAACAGCTTGGTCATAGTGCTAGCTTTTGCGACAACAAGCCCCGTTGTGGCAAATGCAACCAAGCTCACTTGGAAGATGATTGCACACAGGAAGCTGAAAAATGCAGCTACTGTCGTGAGGATCTTCATGATTTGCAGAAGTGCCCGGCATACAAAAGGCGCATTCGAAATGAGAGTCGCTCCATTGTGAAGCGCTCCAAGAAGACGTATGCGGAAATGGTGAAAGCTTTAAATCCGCCTGCAAAAGAGTCTTCATCAGCCATCCCAGTTGGTAACTCTTTTCAAGAGTTGTCTTCCGACGAAGCGAACGACGACGAAACCGATGGGGGAGATTCTTCGGAGGTACACGCACCCGGAAAACGAAAGTCTCCATCTTCTCCGGGACTGCGCCGTAAGGTAATGAAATCTTCCCTCAAAAGTTTGCCGAATTCTAAAGGAGGTGGGGCAAATTTGAAAATCCCGAAGAAACAGGTCTTTGATGCTTCCGTTCCGTGTTGCAGCAAAGATCTGCCGCCCCCGCCTCCGCCGATTAAATATACTTCGAAAAGATGCTCTAGACAAGATAGCAAGAAAAAAGCTACTGAAGTTCCTCGCTCTTCCTCGAAAACCCCCCGGGTCAAGCGAGGACTGATAACTTTTACGGCCCTTGTGGATCGCATATGTGATGCCCTCGGAGTTTCAGACTCATTCAGAGGCATACTCGACCTTTTTCTCCCCGCAATAGAAGAGTATCTCAGGGAATTGACTATCTCGTGGCCCCTCCTTGCTTCGATCATATCTTTCGATGGATAATTCATCGAGTGAGGTACAAGATATGATCACTGTGTTACAGTGGAACTGTCATAGTCTAAAACCTAAATTAGACACATTTAAGTTTTTGCTTCACAATTCAGATTGTGATATATTTGCACTTTGTGAAACATGGCTTTCTTCTGAAGATGATCTTAACTTCTACGATTTTAACATTATACGCCAGGATCGAGATGATAATTACGGGGGTGTGCTTTTAGGGATCAAAAAGTGCCATTCATTCTACAGAATCCCCATCCCGACTCATCCAGGCATAGAAATCGTTGCTTGCCAAATAAACGTAAAGGGTAAAGATCTTTGCGTAGCTTTCTGTTTATATTCCTCCAAGAGTTTCAATAAACCGCCGTCATCTTTGGAATGCAGTCTCTATGCTTTCATCTCCAGTTTTAATACTGGGTGATATGAACTCACATGGTACTGGATGGGGCGAATCTTATGACGATTATAGAGCGGCTATTTTCTATGACTTATGCGACGATTTCAACTTGAACATTTTGAACACAGGTGAAGTGACACGTATTTCATCCGACGGCAAAGAAAGCCGTCTTGACCTGTCTTTAGGATCAAGTTCACTATCATTCGATTGCATGTGGAAGGTGATCGATGACCCCCATGGTAGTGATCACTTTGCCATAATAACCTCTATCAGAACTAATTGTGAAAAGGTCAGAACAGTCAATTTCCAGGTTCCTTTTGACCTCACTAGGAATATCGATTGCAAAATTTGCATCAGCGGTAACTTTTGGTATCCGAATCATTCAACACTCTCATCCACCGTTGGATGAGTATCGATTCCTAAACAGAATTGATTTTTATAAAAGTGCATTAGAATCCCCAAAAGCAACGATTCCAAGTGCATCCTTCAAAAGAACGACCAGCCACACCTGGTTGGGATGATGAATGCACTCAGTTTGTATCGAGAAAAATCTAATGCCTTTAAAGCTTTTCGTAGATATGGTACCTCAGAACTTTATTTAGAGTACTCGAAGCTCGAAAAAAGACTGAAGAATCTTATTAAAGCGAAGAAGCGTAGCTATTGGCGGCGTTTCATCGATGGCCTCTCACGAGAAACTTCAATGACGACGCTTTGGAGAGTGGCTCGCAACATGCGAAACCGCTCATCCTCAAATGAGAGTGACGAAATACTCCAATCGTTGGATATTCAACTTCGCAAAAAAGGTCTGTCCAGACTCAGTTCCAGCTCATCCGCCTTTTGGGAAACTCCAAGAGACGATGCTTTGGATAGACCATTCACTATGGCTGGAATTTTCTATGGCTCTTCTTTCATCAAACAACTCCTCTCCGGGAAGCGATATGATTAAGTTCAATCTTCTTAAAATCTCCCTGATATCGCTAAAGACGGTTGCTTGACCTGTTCAACTCATTCATGGAACACAACATTGTTCCACCTGAATGGAGACAGGTTCAAAGTATAGCTATTCAAAAGCCTGGGAAACCAGCGTCTGATCATAATTCGTACCGCCCCGATCGCTATGTTATCATGTTTAGGAAATTGTTAGAAAAATGATCCTATCCCGACTCGATCACTGGGTCGAATCAAACAACATGCTTTCCAGTACACAATTTGGCTTTCGCAAGGGCAAAGGAACAAACGATTGTCTAGCGTTGCTTTCATCAGATATTCAACTAGCCTTTGCGGACAAGGAGCAATTGGCTTCGGTTTTCTTGGATATTAAGGGCGCTTTTGATTCAGTTTCCATAGAAATATTGTCAGAAAGCCTGCACAATAGTGGATTACCTGGAATATTGAATAATTTCTTGTACAATCTGTTGTCAGAAAAACACATGAGCTTCACTCTCGGTCAACTGACAACTTCCAGAATTAGCTATATGGGCCTTCCCCAAGGCTCATGTCTGAGTCCCTTGCTTTATAATTTTTATGTTAAAGATATTGACAACTGTTTGGAAGAACCATGCACGCTTAGACAACTTGCAGATGATGCTGTGGTCTCTATGAAGGGTCCACGAGCGGAAATCCTGCAAAGACCATTGCAAAATTCCCTTGATAATCTATCCACTTGGGCTAGAAACTTAGGGATCGAGTTTGCTCCGCAAAAAACTCAACTGGTTGTATTTTCTAGGAAGCGGAATCCTGCCCAACTGAAGCTTAAGCTTTTGGGAACAGACATCGACCAGTCTTTGACTTCAAAATACCTTGGGGTCTGGTTTGATTCAAAAGGCACTTGGCGAACCCATATTAGGCATTTAACGGAAAAATGCCAACAAAGGATCAATTTTCTACGAACAATTACCGGAACATGGTGGGGTGCTCACCCGGAAGACCTCATAAAACTCTATAAAACAACCATTCTCTCTGTTCTAGAGTATGGCTCTTTCTGTTTTCTCTCAGCAGCAAACTGCCACCTGATTAAATTGGAACGAATTCAATATCGTTGTTTGCGTATCGCCTTAGGGTGTATGCACTCAACACATAATGCGAGCCTAGAGGTTCTGGCAGGGGTTTTACCGCTACAGAACCGATTCTGGGAGCTCTCGCTAAGAATACTGATTAAGTGTGGAGTGAGCAACACACTCGTTATCGAAATTTCGAAGAATTGCTCAAACTGAATGCTCAGTCAAAATTCATGAGAGTTTATCTCTACTACATGTCATCTGACATTAGCCTTCCATGTTACAACCCCCCACGTGTACGCTTCACCAATGACAGTTCCTCTGTTGAATATGATCTATCCATGAAACAAGCTATTCATGGAATTCCAGATCAACTTCGATGTATTACTATCCCACGTATTTTTAACGCAAAGTACCAGAATGTCGATTCCTACAGGAGATATTTCACTGACGGGTCCCGTATAAATGGATCCACTGGCTTCGGTGTCTTCAATGAAAACTCTTCCGCCTTCCGAAAACTTCAGGAACCTTGCACGGTTTATGTTGCTGAGCTGGCAGCAATCAACTTCGCTTTGGGGATGATCTCAAACATGCCGCAGACCACTTCTTCATCTTCTCGGATAGTCTCAGTTCTATTGAGGCTCTCCGATCGATGAAACCTGTAAAGCATGCATCTTACTTTCTTACAAAAATAAGAGAGCAGATGTGTGCACTGGTCGAAAGATCATATAAGATTACCTTTGTATGGGTCCCCTCACATTGCTTAATTTATGGCAATGAGAAGGCGGACTCTCTCGCAAAGGTGGGCGCTGAGGAAGGTGAGATTTATGATAGACGAATTTCACACGATGAATTTTTTCATTTAGTACGTCAAAATTCTCTTCACGGTTGGCAAAGCGATTGGCTAAATGACCAACTGGGACGGTGGTTACATTCCATAATTCCTAGAGTTTCCTTGCGAGCCTGGTGGAAAGGTTTGGACATAAGTCGAGATTTCATTCGCGTGATGTCAAGACTTATGGCCAACCATTACTCGCTAGATGCACATCTACATAGGATTAACCTCGCGCTGAGCAATATTTGTAGTAGGTGTGGTTCCGGTTATGATGACATCGATCACGTAGTTTGGCAGTGCCCGGATATGGACGCCTCCAGAGCGCAACTTTTGGATACCCTTGCGGCCCGAGGTAGACAACCCTATGTTCCAGTTAGAGATGTGTTGGGCACCCGCGATTTCACTTATATGGTCGCAATTTACGATTTCCTTCGCTTGTCTTGTATAAAAGTTTAATTCTCTTGTGTTCTCTTCTCCAGTTTTTTTTTCTCTGTGTTGTCCCTTTTGTGTTGGATTGAGGATCCTGGCCATCCGGCAGACGAATACCGGCAAGAAATTGGTACCAACGCCATGACACGATAATAGAGCTACCACGCTATACCTCCCGGATGAGCTGCAGAGAACCCTAAACCCAATCCTTACCATGTCCTTCCCTTTCAAAATTGTGACCATTAACCTCGAGTTGCCACGAGTACCCTGGCTCCATCCCATACTAACTTTGGTAATGAAAATGTAAATAAATTGTAAATAGTACAAAAATGAACTTCGGCTCCGTAAAGCGTTACACGCATTTGAGCCCCAAATAAACGAACTAGTAAAAAAAAAAATGGTTGCTATTCCGTGATTGACCGAAGTCAGTGAAAATGCACAAAGAATCAACTAGAAGTTCGGCTGGGATTGGCCATAATCTTCTTCAATGTGCATTATTCAGTGCCTCTATTTATACAGGGCCAATAACTGCGCCGGCCACGTCCTTGCAGTCAGGTGGGATTGGGGAAGGAATGTTAGTGTGTAACCTTTGCTATTTGGAGACCGTGTTTGCCTCTGCATCTCCACAAAGGTTACTGGGAGGGATGTTTGTTAATGGGAAGGATCGTTGGGTCACAGGATTCACTTTGATAAGCGATTAGACCATGATAAATAATGATTTGTGAGATATATATACATGCTTATTTGTAAATATAGTATTTTCATTTGATATGAACAATTTCTATATAGTGGAAAATTATGCCGACACTTGAGGTGACGAACCATTCAAAGTTTGTTGAACAAATACCTAAATGTAACATTCCTACAGCTGTCAGGACGAAAGCATGTGTTATTATATTTTTTTTTTACTTATTTGAAAAGAAACAAAAAACTCGATTGGTTGGAACATCATAGAACACTCTTATTCTTATGCCGACACTTACAGTGGCGAACCATCCAAAGTTTGTCAAATAAAGTGAACCTTTCGCAAGTCTACACTTGTAGTGTCGAACCATTCAAAGTTTTTTTTTTTTTAATTACAAAAATAAAGGTAAAAAGGGGTGTTCTGAAAATAAAAAAAAATGTGAAACATAAATAATTCATGAATCAGAGTTTGTGTCGACACTCACAGTGACAAACAATTCATAGTTTGTTGAAAATTCATATTTACGTCCCACAATTGTAACGATTAAATGTGCAGTCATATATACTTTATAGATTAGAAATAGTAGCATGAAACGAGCTCACCAATTGATCCTTTATCCTTCACTGTGCAGCCATAATCCACTCTCAGCCTCACTCGTTTGCTCGGCTATATAAAAGCACTCAGAAAAAAATAGGCGCGCGACCCGAAAAGGAAAAAAAAACTTGGCTTTCTTGACGCACTGTCCAGCAGCAAGCGTCAAGGTCAAAGGATCAAAAAGAACTAACCGATCGCGCCACTTTTTCACTTATACTGCTTCGCGTTGAAAAATGGGTTAACCAACGTGCGAAGTTTGATTTTTGACCAACTTCGCCGCGTCGCAACTCAATTCTCAATAGTGCGCATAATGCACACGGTGGAGGGCATAGATGCGCACTATAGCGAAGCGACTCGCGACGCGGCGAAGTTGGTCAAAAATCGAACATCGCACGTTGGTTCACCCATTTTAAGTCGCGAAGCAGTATACTAGACCGACGCGCGACATGTTTGATCCTACCCTCGTCGCTGTCCCCCGTAGGAGCAAGCGCCAAGGTCGAAAGATCAGACAGAACTAACCGATCGCGGCACTCTAACTGATCACGCCACTTTTTCACTTACTAGACCGACGCGCGACATGTTTGATCCTGCCTCCGTCGCTCGCCCCCGTAGGAGCAAGCGTCAAGGTCGATAGATCAAACTGAACTCCTTCAAAAGATCTCATTATAGGTAAATCAAAAATTATTTAATGAAAACCGACTGGCAAGGTGACGTAAAGCACGTAAAGCAGAGATGGTCGGGTCTCGGGTTTTCAAACCCGAAACCCGACCCGAACCCGTCGGGTTCGAAATTTTTCATGCCCAGGGAAATCAAGGAAATTTCCATTACGATAAGATCCTGGACTGACCGGGAATCAAACTCAGACACCTTCAGCATGGCTTTGCTTTGTAGCCGCGGATGCTAACCACTCGGCTAAGGAAGGCCCGCTTCTCATATGTGCATCCCAAAAGACGTAAATTACATGATTTATTGGGAGTATGTATGTCATTTTGAAAATTGAAATTACGCTCAGAAACACGGGTAGTCACAGAATTACTAAATTCTAGTATATAATGACTATTTTCTATCTGCCTCTCTTTCATTCTGTAGGGAATTTTATTCCCGTCTATCAATTCGCCTGGGTTGAAGCATCGCTAAGTTTCAACCCAGTAGAAATGATAGTGTACATATTCACAGCAGAATGAAAGAGAGGCAGATAGAAAATAGTCATTAATGCATAAACTTTAGTAATTATGTGACTTTTTATTTCTGAGTGTATCTCATGTTTCTTGGCCACGATTTTTAACCTCTATCAAGTACCAGTTTTCAGGACATTTTCAAGAGGTATATTTGATCTGTAAAAATAACAACAATTACAGATTTAATTGTATCCACTACTTGAAGTCTGGGTCACCAGGTAATGTGGGACCGATTAATGGCAAATTTTCACTAGGGTTTTATTTTCTTAAATACTATAAGCAATTCATCCAAATGTTGTTCAGGAGTTCTATCAGAGTTTATCCCCGATTTTGTTTAACCAACTTCTACTAGAATAACTCCAGAATAACTCCAAAAATACATGATGGGTCCTTTCGAGTATTCTTTCACCTCCCATTTTGTGTGATAATTGTTTTAGTAATTTCTTAGCTTCTTAGCTGCTTAGAATTAGTTTGTGTATTATATTATTCAACATTTCTCCAAGAACTCATACAGATCTACGAACACCTCACTTGTAAAATTATCTGAAAAGTATATGTTAAAACTCATGAAAAATCCAGTAAAAATGTCCTAGGACAACTTATTACAAGTTCACCGAAGGCAAATGGCGGGATTATAAATTACAACAATTTATTGAAAAATCCTTGACGAAATCTTTTGAAAAAAAATCATCAAATATGTGCCAAAAAATCTTTGGGAATCTCGAGAAACTAGTGGAAAAGTCTTTACTGAATGTATATAACAATTTGTTAAGAAATTGCCGGAAGTAGTTATTCATTGATTAATTCCTTCAGGCTTCCAAGAAACAATACATGTTGCGAAATTCATGTAGTATTTTTTGGAATCAGAAGAAATAATTTATAATTCTTGAAGTGCTTTGAGAAAGCTGTCTTTAAGAACTTTGTAATCCGTTAACGTTCAAGAATTCATCATAATAATGATCAAAACTTCAAAAGCTCAAAAAAACTAACCTTTGTTCGTTGAAATTGTGTTCACTTTATTTCGGTTGAAGAGATACAATGCAGTAAATACATGTTCATGTAAACGTTGTCGATTTCAAGCAAAAATTAAACTGCTTTTGAAAATTCTAAAATTTTTGACGGATCCTGCCCCTAATAAATTTTTGAAAGAATCCATCCAAAATTCTGAATCTGTAATGTTAGATTATCTGTTCCAAAAACATTGAAAATTAAATTAACTCAAAACATTTTAAATAGGGTCCTAAAGGCCTGTCGCAATTTTAGTGCCAAACGCTTAAGTTTAGGCCAAAAACACATGTTTACTCAATTTTCTAATGTTTTCCGTTGGTTTAAGCCCAAAAAACATTTTTTTAGATTTTGTCACATCCTTTGGCTTAAACTCAAATTTTGGGTGTATTTTGTTTTCCGTGTCCCTTCCGAAATGTCAGATAGGAACAACCCCAGTGTTAAAACTAAAACCCCTGTGGTGTTTTTGTCGACTAAGCGAACGTCAAACATGATCAAAAGTGTCAAGGTTCATTTATGGACCAAATTTTTAAAGTAAAGTTTAAACATGATATAACCATTATTTGAGCGGGAAAAACTGCTAAAGTTGTTACAGTAACATGCTTTTTCGTGTTATTAAATAAAAACAAGATTTCATTAAAAATTTTAGGACCCAATTGAGTTGTGGAATATTCTTCTAAAGACTCCGGTTATTTTTCAGTGCTTCTTTCAGATATCTAACCAGAAATTCTCGCAGAAGTTGCTCTAAGGATTTTTGTAGATTCCTCCATGAGATTTCCCCATATTTTTTTCCTAGAGGTTCCTCTAGGAGTCCATCCAGGTATTTTTCCAAGAAATTATCCAATCCAAAAAAAATCTTCGAAGAATCTCTGGATGAATTCTTGAGGTTATTTCTGATGCAATTACTGAAGGAATTCACGGGAAAATATCTGGAGAAATTTTTACAGGAATTCTTGAAGGAATCCTCAAAATAAAGGATATTCAGAACAATTCTCCAGAAAAAAATCTGGATGATTCTCTGTAGGATTACCTTGGAGTAATTCTTCTGTGAGAATTCATGAAAGAAGTTATTAAGAAATTCGTGAAGTTATTACTTGTATAATCCTTGGGATAATTTCTACAAGAATTCCTCATAGAATGCTCGGAGCAATTACTGCAGGAATCACTGCGAAAATCTCCGGAATTATTCATGGAGTAACTTCAAGAGTACTACCTGGGAAACCCCTGCAAGTGTCCCTGGAGGATTTTTTTAAGAAATATCTTTAATAGTCCTAAAGAAATAGTAGAAATTCCTAGAGAAATCCTTGGTGTCAACTCTGCAAGAATTATTTCAGATATTTTCTAGAGGAATCCTCTGGCAAAAGCAGTCTCTGGAAAAATTTCAATCTCTGGAAGAATCTATGGAGGAATCTCTATACCAGCTGCTGAAGGAATTCTTGGATAAATATCAACATAAATGTTGTGAGAGCAATCTATGGATAAATCACTGGAGGCATTCCTGCATGAACTCCTCCTCTCTAGAGTTTTACCTGGAGCAATCTTTGGAATAATCCTTGATGAAAACCTGGAGGAACTCCTAGTAGAATTCCTAGTGGAATTGTTATAGGTACTCCTGGAGCCCTATCTGAGCCGGTCTGAAAGAATCGAGCTGCGGTTGAGAGTTCTTCTTGGAGGAATCTCTGCCAAAATCTCTAGTGAAATCCCTGGAAAAATCGCAGTAACTCGGTCGAGATTATCTTGGAGAAATTTCTGGTAGAATCCCTGGAGCAATCTTCGAAAAAAAATCCTAGAGAAATCTCTGGAGAAATTCCTTTCCGACACCAATGTTTTTGTTAATCAATCTGACCAAGGCCAATGATTAATTTGTTCTTTTTTCCACTACACAACTTTCTATGGTTGCTATGCAACACAAGTTCGACGAACCAACATGATTGAATGCACAAATATGTTTCTACAAAATGTTCGCTAGTAGTTCGTGCACATATTGTGCATCCGAGTAATCGCTGCAATGTCGCTCAACTTTCGCGTCGCTGGACTGGCGAGCTCTTTGCAGTTTAGTGCTCCAGCGACGCATTGAGATAGCCTGTGTCGCTCAAGCACTAACATGAATAGGTCGCCAGAGTCCAGCGACGTTTTGGTCGCGTGAAATAGTTGAGCGAAGTTTGTATTCGTTCTAGGTATTGTGCTCTGCAAGATAAATCCACGTAATGCGATTATCTGAAAATGTCGATATACCGTCGCAGTGGTAATGAAAATCATTAAATATTTCAGATTTAGCAAATTTGAAACATTTGTGTCCTTGAAGGACAAAAAAATCCAAGCCTACTTGAATTTTGACGTTGCGTTTGAATTGCGCGCATATCTTCTGCGCGTTACCGCCGCCGCTGGATGTGGATTTAATATAAGCGCCGCAATATTGCCTGCACTAACAATATTATACGGTTCGCGCGAACATTCGTGCAATTTACACAAATGTTCGTGCATTGCGCGCACTGTGTAATCACAGCTTTATAGACCTATGCACGGGTTCATTATTTGACGTTTTAGCGGTGCCGTGTTATTTATGTGACCATGGAAACCAGTGAATTCGGCACCGCTCAAACGTCAAATTAGTGAACTCGTACATCAGTCCATAGTTTCAAATAATGATGCTTTACGGACGATGATTTGAAAAAATGTGACAATGGACCTATGCACGGGTTCACTAATTTGACGTTTGAGCGGTGCCGAATTCACTGGTTTCCATGGCCACATAAATAACACGGCACCGCTAAAACGTCAAATAATGAACCCGTGCATGGACCAATGCACGAGTTCATTAATTTGACGTTTGAGCGGTGCCGAATTCACTCGTTGCCATGGCCACGTAAATAACACGGCACCGCTCAAACGTCAAATGGTGAACTCGTGCATTGGTCCATAGGTCCATTGCTCAGTACAACCTACTATGATCAGAATTGTTCAAACATGGTTACGGACGGCCATGTGCAGATTGATGAAAAATGGTTTTAAAATTATTCCTCAAGTAGCCTTTCATGAAATTGCAAAAAATGTTGTACGCAACTTGGTGATTTTTACAGCACTGGTCGTAATTATCCAACTCGGCAAGCCTCGTTAGATAAACGTACGAATGGTACTGTAAAAATCTTCATTCTGATCCTGTTGTTGAAAATTACTAGTATCTAATATTTTCCATTTGCATCAGTTGTTTTTTTTTATATTTCGCATATTTCACATGTTTCGCATTACAAAATCAATATGAGTACATATTGTCTACATATCAACACAGATAAGCAGACGTCATACTCTCATCGATGTCCATCGGAGCATCTTTTAACAGTCGATTCAAATATATAGTAGATGGCTAATCCACCGCGTAACCCGCAATGCTCGCATCTTTTTACACACGTTTACACACTACCGTCATCTGTTGGCCCATCGACCACATTGGGCGACTAAGTTTCCATTTTTTTGTTAACTATGCATTATTTTAAAAAGAAGGAATCAGAAGCATATTTGTTGACATGATCAAGTGGAAAGTACACTGATGCAAATACAAGTGTTTCGTTTTCTATATTTGCCTTTACCCAAACATATTCAGACTCTTTAAATTTCGAAGAAGAAAAAAATTCAGAATTAAATTTTAAACAAACTGCGTTGCCGATTTTTCCACCTTACTTTCTTTGTGACATAAGAAGATTACGATCGTCTCTGAAAGCGTTATAATCATATCCGAAAACTTCTTCGCTTTTTAATGATTCCCAACTTGTTTCTGTGCCTAATATGAACAAAAAGGATGACGCTAAAATGTTTTTATTTTATGAATTTGCTTGATTTTAGAAGATCGTCTCATACGATTGAAATTTTGACTATAAACCTCGGAGGCTTGTGGAAGGTCTAAATCATTTATTTTAAGTGTTCAACATTTAAATGTGAACACATCGAACGGTTGCCGCACTCATTTGCGCTAAATGTGTTAGCAATACATTTATTGCATGTTAGATGACTAATATTATATTTCTCTGTAAAGTGCGTGCGACATAACTTTTAAACTTGATGACACTTAGATGTTTTTTAAGTTCATTTTTTAACTATAAAATTGTTGTCAATTTTGAAGTTATTTTCAGTACTGGACAGAATCAGAGGCGCGGTAAGTGGGTAGAAAACTCCTGGATAGGACAGTTAACAGAGCCACGAGTATTTCTGAAAGTATTGCTTGACAAATTTCTGAAATATTCATGGAGAACTATGTTGGATTGGATTCTATTCAAGCAAGTTTCAAGTTATTCTTAAGCTGTCGTGATCTCCAAAGCATCTTTTATCGTATCCAAGAATGAATATTTGAAGGAATTCCCATTTTTGGATTCATTCCTAATGAATATTCAGAGGAATTCCTGAATGTTCCATGGGAGCCTAACAATAAAGTATAACAAATTATCACGAAAATCGATGCATGTAAAAAAACAAAATTTGGAGAAATAGCTAAAAAACATTTGATCAAATTCATGGTTTTTTGTTTTAACCTTAAAAAACAAAAAAAAATTATATCACAGTAAGAATTTCTCACAGATTATTCAAAAGAACTTCGGGAAAATTTTTGGATGAAATTTTTGGAAAACCCTCTGGTGGAATCTGTGAATTTTTATAATATGTTTTTTACTTTCCGATTTCCATTTGTTGTAGAAAATTTCCTCTCGGAGCAACAAGAGCAAGCGTCCTTGAGAATCTTCCTGCTTTGGGATACTTCAATGAACATCAATGGACTTTTCCACGTCAGCAAAACGTTAAGATGATCGACGCCCTTCTAGCGATGAACAATCTCAGCATAGTGAATGCCATCGACGAGCTGGGAACTATCTGCCGGGACTTTATCTTGGTTTGCTATTGGGCGGGTAGAAAGTTCCCCTGCTTCGATAAACATGAGTTCTTCAGCTGGATAGACTCTACTAGTCATTATGGAGCGTGCTGCTCGTTCAACTATCATCCCAGTGTGCAGGAAACTATTACTCCATTTGCTGTGAACACATTTGGAGTCCATGGTGGATTGAGTGTTATAGGAACTGGATATCCACAAGCATCGGACGGTAAATCGGGAGCCTTGTACTCGGAAGGATTCATGGTAAGGCTATATCGACTAACACGTGTGTAAACATTGCTTATTTATTCGACCAACGTTCTTCACAGCTGATGATTCATCATCCTCATGACTTCGCAGTGGAATCCGCACCTCTGACACTTTTGAAGCTTGGAACGGAAACCTTCATCAGTGTATCGCCAACAGATTCTCGCTGTTCGTCACAGGTTCTAGTACTGCCGCAGTCGCAGCGATCCTGCATTATTGGCAAAGATTTTCCTGTTCCAATCGAAAATTACCGTCAGCCTGCCTGTACTCTGGAGTGCCTACGAAACGAGGTTCACCGGAAGTGCGATTGTCATCCTTATCATCTACCTCGTCAGTCACAGATTCCGGAGAACATCAAACCTATACGAGGATGCACAGTCTTTGATTCGCTGTGCCTGATTGACAATTTTTGTAAGATTTAACAGTTTGGAATGGGGATGATCCCGAACATAATATGGGACATTTATTAACAACATACCTAAGGGTTTATGGGGAATGAGGGTTCAGAATTTTCCTCGATTGCTATCAACGTTTACTTGCTCATTGTGCTCTACACCTTCATTCATTCATTTAGTTAACATCTAAACAGAAAACACTGAAACAACAATTTCAGGCCACAATACTCGGTTCGTGGCCGCATCTCTCCATCCTCGGTTCTGACCCATGCTCGCCAAATCGATGCACTCTTGATCCGCCCACCTCGCTCGCTGCACTCCACGCCTTTTTGTACCAACCGGATCCGAAGTGAACACCATTTTTGCAGGATTGCGGTCCGGCATTCTTGCAACATGCCCTGCCCATGGTATCCTTCCAGCTTTAGCCACCTTCAGGATACTCGATTCGTCGTAGAGTTGGGCGAGCTCGTAATTCATCCTTCGCGCCATACACCGCCAAAGATCGTCCTAATCACCCGGCGTTCCAAGATCCAAGTGCTTGCAGGTCCTCCTCGAGCATCATCCACGTTTTATGCTCGTAGAGGACTATCGATCCTATGAGCGTTTTGTACATGGTACATTTGTTGCGGGTGTGACTCTTTGTTGACCGCAGAATCTTGTGGAGGCCATAGTAGGTGATGATGCGCCTCCGTATTTCGCGGTTAACGTAACTTATTATTATTAAAATTCATTGGCTTTTTTCGGTGAATACAATATCTATACTCAGAGTGAAAGGGAGTAACGAAAGTAATGAAATGACAAGATGGATAGAATCGCAAGCGAGCGACGAGAGAAATGAATAGAAGTTGAAAATTTGTTTTAACAGAGGGCCATATGTGTGAACAACACAATCGAAACGACAAATCGTTGCCTAACTATCAGCGTCAGCAAGGATCCAAGGTAGACATAACCCTATATATCGTAACATTGCTTCCTAGGCGAACCCTTTCACGCTCGGCTCCACCTACTAGCATGTACTTTGTCTTGGACGTATTCACCACCAGTCCAACTTTTGCTGCATCGCGTTTCAGGTTCTATTTGTCGTACAGTAAAAATCTGGTCCGTTGTCGATCAGCCGTCAACGAAGCCTGCTTGATAACTTCTCACGAACTAGTTTACTACAGGTTTCAGACGACGGAAGATAATCTGGGATAACACTTTGTAGGCCGCATTTAGAATCGTGATCTCCAGGACCATATTTATGAGTTCAGCGTCGATACCATCCTTACCAGCAGCTTTATTGTTCTTGAGCTCGTGAATGGCATTCTGAGCCTCCCTTAAAGTGGGGGCTGGTTGGTTTCCATTGTCCGCAGTACTGTCGAAAGTTTTCCTCCGTTGTCTCGACCTTCATTGTCTGTGCTCTCTGTGCCACTCAGGTGTTCGTCGAAGTGCTGCTACCACCTTTGGAACACCTCACTTCCGTCCATCAAATGCTCCCATCTTTATACCTGCGCATCTCGGCTCGCGGCACGAAGTCGTTAGGGGTGCGTTTAGCTTCTGATAGAACTTGCGTGTTTCTTGAGACCGGCACAGCTGTTCCATCTCCTCGCACTCCGTCTCCTCCAGGTGGCGTTTTTTTCTCCCGAAAGAGGCGGGTCTGCTGTTGCCGTTTCCGTCTATAACGTTTCACGTTCTGCCGGGTCCCTTGCTGCAGCATGACTGTCCACGCTGCGTTCTTCTCCCTTCAGAATCTGCTACATTCCCGTCGACTCCGTTCCACGTACTCGACGTTGCTCTCAGCTGCATTGATGGCTGCCTTAACTGTTCTCCCAGCAGTCCTCAAGAGGGCTTTATCCAGCTCACCCTCTTCCGGTAATGTAGCCTCGACGTGCTGCGCGTATGCCGCTGCCACATATGGTTGCTTGAGCCGCTCTAGGTCGTACCAGGAGGCGGCCATCGGTTACTTATATGTTGTTAACGACGAGAGTTTTTGGGGCGCAGTTTAAACCATCACCAGATAGTGGTCAGAGGTTGATGCCTAGCGCCCATGATAGGACTCTCGGCCGCACCAAATATTCCTAAACACATTCTAGTGAGATAAATGCAGCGAATACTTGCATTCAACATGAACTTAATCTTCTTATTCCCGCAGCACCGAAACAAACCCTAACCAGTTTGAGTTCATTTCCACATTTATTGTGAATAATCAAGTGGTCACAGCAAACAGGAGGATCGGTTGGTGTTTCGAGGATATCACTCTTAGTGTTGAACTATGAAAAACCAGAAATAAATAGATTGATTTTTAAAACTTCGTTTTTACAGGCAAATTTGGAGGTTATTTCAGTCTGTGCTTAGGAATGAGTATTATCTCGCTGGTTGAAGTGCTGTTCTACATTTCTGACATCGATAATGTCGGAGAAGTGCCCGTCTATCAATCAGAAGTTGGTCGATTTGTGATTCTGTCTGCTGTGGTGATCTCCCAGGTGTATCGGTATGGAAAGCGTGTGGAATAGGTGCTACGAATGGTCATATTCTTGGAGGCGGCGAAAGCAATTAGTCGTAGGCCGTTTTCGTTCGTCGTCGGTGGGCGCTGAGCTTTCCAATATCGGTTTGAACTCCTCCTCCTGGCCAACCTGAGCATTTAGATCTCCCAATGATGATTTTGACGTCATGGCTTGGGCAGCTGTCGTACTCGCGTTCGAGCTGCGCGTAAAAAAGCGTCTTTATCATCATCAGTGCTTCTAGAGGGAGGGCTGTGCACGTTTATTATGCTGAAGTTGAAAGAACCGGCCTATGAGCCGCAACTTGCATATTCTCTCATTGATCGGCCACCACCCGATCTCGCGCCTCTGCCTCACCCATAAAATTTAAAAGCTGTTCCCAGCTACGTGTGTTGCCTGCAGCTCTGGTAGATGGTATGGTATGTCTAAACTTTCGTACCATTGATCCTTTTAAACAAAATTTCTGCAGCACTATGCAGGATCCGTAGCTGAATCCACGGTCCTTCAGCACGTCGGCGAGTATGCGTGTGCTCCCGATGAAGTTGAGGATTGCAGTTCCGCCGTGGTTGAGGTCTTGATCAGATTCAATTGGCTGTCTTCCAGAAGTAACCAAGTCGTGGCACGCTCCTTCTGGTTACCGGTGCCTGAAATTCAACTTCAGCTGCTGCAATCGCCCGAACCGGAAGCCCCGGCTTTTCCATCGGGCATGTTCCGATCACGTACCGCCACAGATCGTTCCAAATCATCAGGAATTCGAGCTTCGTCTTCTCAGTTCCGTAATTGCTACCTTTAAGCTTGGAAATTCCAATTCGCTCAATTTCGGCGCAAACAAAATCATTGCATGATTTCCTGAAGGAAATTATTGAATGGAATTCTAGAATGTGTTCTGATAGAATTCGCAAAGGTATTCTTGCAGAAACTCATCCGACAGTTCTTCGTGAACTGTTGCAATCTTACCAAAAATGCTTTTATGAATTCTTCCAATAACCACCTCAAAATTCTTTCAGGGCTCCTTTGCGCCATTCAGATGTTTAACGTGGTACTACTTCCATCTTTCGAGTCTGTTTTTCAATACTACCCAAAGAACTAACAACCTGCGGTGGTAACATTGATTTTTATTGTTACACAGTGGTTTTATTGAACAATTAGCATTTTGCATTTGCAACACAGTATAGATTGTAATCTACAAAAACTTATGCAGATTTTATGCTCACCTTGTAATCCAATTATTATTATTTCAGATATGCTCAAACGCCTCAAATGCCAATGTCTTCCCGCCTGTAGTGATGTAACATATAAACGTCGTCAGTGGTTACGGACTTCTCGGCGCACAAATATTCTATGAACATATTCTAGTGAGATAAATGCAGCGAATACTGCTACTGCATTCATCATGAACTAATCTTTCTTATTCCGCAGCACCGAAACAAACCTAACCAGTTTTGAGTTCATTTTCCACATCTATTTGAGTAATCAAGTGGTCGCATCCAACAGGAGGATCGTTGTTGTTTCGTGGATATCACTCTTAGGTTTGAACTGTGAAAAACCTTTAATAAATAGATTGATTTTTAATACTTCGTTTTTACAGCAAATTTGGGAGGTGCTTTCAGTCTGTGCTTAGGAATGAGTATTATCTCGCTGGTTGAAGTGCTGTTCTACATATTCCTGCGATTCTATAGGATCCAACAAAAACTGCAAAAGCAGGCGAAGGAAAAGCAAATTAAATTGGTACAACCCTTAGCGGCGCTGCAGAGATTTCCCAAGAAGGAGCAATTGTTGAACCAAAAAATTTCGGCATTCGAATAGCAAATAACTAAGACTCAGTGATGTATTTTTATAAAAATAGACAGTGTTTCATATTTATTAGTACTATTATCCAGCTTCATCTAGTGAGACACTTCTACATAATGTATGTAAAATATATCTCGTTTCAGTTAAATAACTATCCCTCTCAACTACCCCGACACGGATAGTAAACAGTTTTATTTTGCACTTAAACTAAACATCACATAACGCGCCTTTAATAAATTGCAAATAATTTTGCTTCAATTCCCTTTTTATGTGGTTTCTTAGGGCATCCTAAAAGATACCCGAACTATGCAAAAACTAAAATCTTGGGTCAATCCCGCCATACATCAGCCTAGCCTCGAACTCATCTGAAGCCAACAAAATAACAATCAATCTACCTAACTATCTGGGACTCAATTTTCAACACGCCATTGTCGTTCAAAAGCCAATCTTTTTGAATAAGTAGTTACATCGTCGCTTGATCGTTAGGCCTTTTGATTTGCGTATCCAGTTAAGTAGCACTAGTAAAACCAGCACTCCGGACACCGTCACGAACCAATTGGAGGCTAGCTTGAAACTGGAGGTTGATTCGCGACTCAGCGCAAAATTGCTACTTCCGTACAAATTGTTAGCGTTGGCGTCTGGATGGTCGGCAACCGGAAGATGGTGCTGCTGGTCTTTGGATTGGTTGGGTCCTGCCACCCCGGCTGGTACTTTCACTCCAATGGAAGCCACCGAAGGTCGCCCGACTGAGGGATTGACAAAGCTGTTCGGCGCATTTGGTGGGATTTTGTCGGTTTTCTTGTTCCGCCATCCCGGAACGTCCGGTTCGTCGTTGGCGCTAATTATGGTTGCTGTAAGAAAAGGAATGAAACAACTCGTTTTAGAACATACGGAAATTATTAACATTATGAGAAAATGAAAGGATGAAAATCTATTAGGTAAAACACGCAAATGATGTTTTAAACCGTTTAAAGTGATCCAATATGAACAAATATGAGAATTATCACAACATAGGAAAACATGCAATAATATTTTTTATCATTTGTGTTGTTGGGAAGATTTAAGGAGATATACAGTCAGCCCTCTCTCTCTAACTCGATTTTGAAGGAACCATCGAGTTAGGGAGGCATCGAGTTATAGAAAACAAAACCAGTGCAAAGGCGATCCAAGAGATCACCAAGGTTATTATGAAATCAAACTCATTGGATATCGAGATACGGAATATCGAGTAAGGGAGAGTTGACTGTACATATTTTCTTAAGAATCACTATCATTGAAACCATAGACAAATTTATGTACTGTTTCTGGGAAATATCGATAGGAGTTACTGGAAAGAGTCCTAGAGGTGAAAGAATCACTGGTGTATGTAATCTTTATGATGGATTGCTGAAGAAATACTCCAGATTAAAGAAATCCTAACAAATATTTCTAATTTCACGGCACCGAAACATTGTGAGATCTATGTAATAGTTAGTGGATCAAATTTTGAAGGAGACACAGTTC
Organism: Aedes aegypti; assembly: GCF_002204515.2. Classification (NCBI taxonomy): domain Eukaryota; kingdom Metazoa; phylum Arthropoda; class Insecta; order Diptera; family Culicidae; genus Aedes; species Aedes aegypti. The sequence goes on along the minus strand of NW_018736250.1, from coordinate 28,299 downwards.
TTACGACATTTTTAGGTGGATTCTTAGAAATATCCTATGTGCAATTTGGGTCTACCCCGTTTGGCATAATGCCGTATGGCATAATGTCGTTTGGCATACAGTCGTTTGGCATAATAGCTGTTTGGCATAATGCCATTTGGCATAACGGTCGTTTGGCATAATCGCCATTTGCATAATAGCCGTTTGGCATAATTGTGAAAAACAATGAATTTTGATCAAATTCCTTCCATTAAGCAAAGGGGTGTGTATAAACTGCTCATGAATCGTACATTCCGTTATCAGTTAGTGATAGGACATACTTCTAATCATCATTTTTCAAAGAAACCAATATCTCAATAAAGCTCTTTTGGAATTTCATCATACATGACTTCCGGGTCATTAAGCCCGGGATATTATGGTGCATTTTAAGGTGAAGATGAATCGAAGCCAAACCTCAAATTTTCAAGAGCACTGAAAACAGGCTTGAACAACTTAATCGATTGATCACTAGCTGGTGGTGACCAATTCATTAAGTTTTCATACCAAATGGTGTTCGGTTCTTCTAGATCCGTGCTCTTGAAATTAGAAGTTTGGCTTCGATTCATCTTCACACTTAACAAAAATATATCCAACGCCTAAGTTATTCCATGTCATTTGAAAAAAAAAGGAACATGGGAATTTGATGGACGCATCTTATGTTACGGCAATATTACTGTACCACTGCAGTATCTTCCTTTTTCAAATTATGCCAAAACGACCATTATGCCAAAATGACTATCATGCCAAACGACTGTTATGCCAAACGACTATTATGCCAAACGACTTTATGCCAGAACGACTGTATGCCAAAACGGCATTATGCCAAATGGAATTATGCCAAACGGGGTAGACCCGTGCAATTTCTATGAAATCCTCTTAGGAAATTCCTGCGATGAACTTGTAGATTACAACCCTGAGATAGTTATTAAAATTATTCCAGGAATTAATCGCTGAAAAAAAACCCTAGCACAATCTCTGAAGAAATACTGGAGAAACTATTGAACATACTTTGGACGAATGATTTCTTTACGGGAAATACTTGAGATTCCAAAATATATTCCAAGGCAATCCTATTGAACACGTCTCATTTCGACATTCCGTGACTATTTCGGCTTACGTGCCAAACCCAAACCCGATCTCGTTTATATCGTATAAACTATAAGCGGATCGAATTGTTTTACTTTGTTCCGATGCAGCTCCAAATAGATTGTGATTTTATTGGATTTTTCAAGGATTCAAGTAGGTATCCTGATATTTTGGGATTTCTGAAACTCAGGTGGGATTTGTTGTGATTCTGATGGAATTCTTGGCATTTTTTTTGTAAAGTTTCCCTAATTTTGAAAGGATCACTTTCTTGGATTTGTTCGATTTCAGTGAAATTCCGTGAGTTTTCTGGGGTCTGGTAGGAATTCTTGGACTAACGATGAAATCCTGGACTATCCTAGAAAAATGCAACTCCTTCACATTCGCTAAAAAATTGAACCATTGAGGGAATCCCAGGAAAAATCCGTCGAGAAATTCCCTTGGAAGTGTAAAGAAATCGTTTTACACATAAACTATCTCCTGCCCAATCTTAAAGTATTTCATGATGAAATGCATGGAAAAATCTTTAAATGAAATCTTGTACGGATTCTTCTTAGGAAATTCCTGGAGCATGACTGACAGGCCTGATAGCGACTCATGGTCCAAACAATGGGAACTTTTGAGACCCTAACCTGAGGCGCGAACTGAAACCAAAAAGTGATCAAACAGCATATTCCAAATTATTTTTTAGGATTCCTCAAATAAACCCAAGATTAAGATACATTTATCAGATAGGCACTGTCAAGTATATGTTTTCTTTCTCGTGGCACTCTACCAGCTATCCTATATACTTTCTATCTACCCTATCATTACTTCTATTGTTTCATGATTTTCTCCTGAAATTTCATCAACAATTGATTAGGACATTTCCCAAAGTTACCTTCATGTATTTTTGTGTACTTGTGTATTTCTCTAAGACTTTCATCAGGATATTTTCAAGAAATCAGCAAGAATTTTCCAAGGATATCTTACAGAAATTATTCCTGTAATCCCTCCAATATTTCTACAGATTTTTACAGGAATCTATCCATGTCATCAATGATTTTTTTAGGATCCAGTCATCAAGATTTTTTAAGGAGTTCCTCTAAGATATTCACTAAAACTTCTTCTATAACTCAACCAATATCTACTATTTCATAGAAAATCGATTTCACATATTCGCCCTCAGGATTTCTTCAAGAATTCTACCAGTAATTACTCTAAGAATGCATACAGCAGGCTGATGGCGGTCAGACAACCAAAAAATAGGGATTAAGTGATTAAAATTATCAAAATAGTGACTAAAAAGTGACTTCACAAATACAAACATGGTCGTCACAATGACCGGCTTTTGCCCTACTAACAATTTCATGGCATTTATCCGCAGAAATAATGAACGTACGAAGTCGATCTTCTTATTTTAAACTTTCTGGTAGTGCGCAAAGCGAAAATACGAACTTCACTTTGTTCGATGCTTCTTTCGCGAGATTTGTTCCTTCAAATCTGGTGAATGCTGTGACATAGTTATTTGATGAAATTTTCAGTAAAAATCATGGAAACTATGCATAATTTCTAAAGAAATTTCTGAGAAGTTTTAGGCTTTGAGACTAGTTGAGATTCTGTCAAAAGATATGCCAGTGATCCCTGGATACTCGCCGTAGATTACTCCAGAAATTTAACCAAATTCACGCAACAGGTTTTCTGAAAAAATGAGTTTTTTTTTTGCAAATAGTGGCTTCTAATTGAATTGAAAGTATAGGTTTTTAGCTTCTATTTGACGTGTTCCCCTAAAAAAAAATTTCACCGAGGGATCGCGAAACATTTTTTTATTTTGAATTTTTGTTCTTTAGAGTACATTATTTTAAATGTAATCATTGTGAAAGACAGTTTCGTTGGTCTTAAGCTCGGCGAAAGGCTCATTTCCATATAAAGATTCGTAAAATAAATATACATACATGTATATTAGATTTCATTCTTTGCCAATCAACCGTAATTATTATAAGGTTCATTAAAAATATAATGGATCAACATTACAACAGCCTTCGAGAACGTAAATGGAATATGCTTAAACGCCCTATATCCCAAAGCCTTAGCAAAAAGCTTAAAAAAATCCTCATTTAGCATGTTATTAAGGCACTCGGAGTAAGTGACAAATGTTAAACCATGTTAAATGTTAAATCAAACCTTACAAACAAGAAAGTTTTACCATTTTATACTCCTTTTAGATTGATACCATAATTCAAACAATACAGGTCTAAATCGATATCCGGAGTATCGATTTTTATTTCACTCCGAATAATCGAATCACTAAAAGAAAAATTCAAATCTGCAATTAAAGAACTTAAATTTTATCTCTTTTCGTTGTTTTAATTATATTATTACAGTGGCGAGCCAGAAAGCTTCTTTTTAGGAACATTAGGGGTCTTGAGAAGAGAAAACAATTTTTGACCAGCATTACACGTTAAACCCCTTTTTCAAATCCCCCTTTTCTCACCTAAGTCCGAAACTGCTAAACTATTAATATTGTATATTGGAATAATAAATTATCCAAAATTGATGCATAAAAACAGAAAAACAAGAACATCAAAAAACATTCCGAATAATCTCTTAAAGTTCTAAAATTCCGAATAATCGAAGCACGGATAATCGAGTCTCTTGATAATCGAGTCCAACCTGTATATGTTTTCAACATGAATTATGGTTAATTATGTGATTTTTTGCAACGGTAAGTTATTAGAGGTAGATTACCGAGTTAAATTTTGTGTTCCCACTTGCTTCGCAGAGTAGAGTAACTGCTATTTACAGTAGATTTTTAAGACTTTTTTTTCAATATCTCGAAGAGATAGCTTCCCTTTCGTGCGCACATCCGCGAATACAGGGTGTGCCATTTTTTTACGTCGGTCAATTTCTATATATGAGGTATTTCTATTTAGTTGCAAACATAGCACAAAAAATAAAAAATATTCGCCTCTGTTTTCTTGATCAGAATGAGAGTGGGTTAGCGAATGTAACAAGTGTTGACACACAGTGATCAACGACAAACAGTGGGTGGTTGTGTTTGTCTTGTTTTCGTTCGTGGCTCGTTATCTTCCACGAACGATAAATGTCATGCGTGTTGTATGAATGCAGGCAGATAAGTGGGATGAAATTATGTCAATAATCGTTAAATTTTCCAAACCAACAGAGGCGAATATTTTTTATTTTTTGTGCTATGTTTGCAACCCAAAGGTTCAATGGGCAAATAGATTACAATTAGGTTGTTAAATGCTGAATTACCAGAAAATACGGAAGTTATTATCAATTTTATCCAAAACATAAATCACCCCGAATGGCTCGATACTGTTGCAGTCTGTGAGAGTTGCTGCTCTTGAAAGATCTCGTGCCACGAACCAAACGAGAGAGTGAATGTTTACATTCATAGGGCTCTCCGAATGCGATGTACCACGAACTGTTATGGTTCGCGAACTGTTACACTCTCCGAATATGGTTCGATCGGCTTATTCGGGTCAAAATCCAAACACTCGTTTAAATTTTTGCAATTTTTTTGGGCTATTTCATGAAAACAACATCAATCAAGTGGCTGCATTTATTGGTCGTAGCAAAATGAACTCCTTTTGCTGCATTTTTTGGGGGGTTTTTGCGATGATGTCGGCATAAGAGTCTGCCTTGAGCTCGTCAATAGTCCAAGATTTTCTAGCATACACTTTGCGTTTCAAGTAGCTTCATAAACTTAAGTCAGGAGGAGTCAAATTAGGATCTCCAAAATAAAATCATATGTCCCTTTTTTATATCAGATGTCCATGGAATTTCCGTCGCAGAGACATAATGAACAAACTTCCAAAGAAATCGAATCCCATCGACTGTTTCGTACTGCTTGCAAAAATGACTAAATCATTTTTTTGGCGCGAACGCTCATCCAAACTGTTAATACTTCGTCATGAAATGGCGTTTGTTGAATCTCGAATAGATTTTCTTTCCTCAAATGTGGCATTTTTGCTTATTTATGAAGCCAGATGGTGCCTGTTGACCACAATATTTTCAAGGTCATCACAGTTGAGTTAACACAACTGCAAGACTATTTTCAATTCAAAGTCACTATTTTGGAATGTTGTTTATGTTGTAAATTTATTCATGATTAAAAAAGTACTGAATTGACGTTTCCAGAACATGTCAAACCAAATCAATCGACGGCGCATTCTGTATCACAAGGCGACAGGTCTACTAGATATTAATACTATTTAGAATTGAAAATGTTATTTGGAAAATTGACTGAATTACTTATATGATCTTTATCCCACTACCACATCAAACTGCCCTTCTACACTTACTTGTGCTACGGAGACTTACGGCTTCGGCACCATTCAACTATTATCGGCAACCAATTTCATACGCCAAATTCACGGCATTATTCTATCAAAACATTCAGATGATTCTTTGTTCTGTCCGCCTCCCACTGACGAGATTTCCGAGACTGAACAAACAATAACGCCAGAGATGTCATCAATTAAAATGAATACGCCTCAAAAATGCGACTGATTTGGAGCTGCCGAAGAGATTCACCAGCAGTTCTTATGGCAAAGTTGCCGAACAGAATGAGGCTGCCGACAATAGTCACACTGACAAGAGATGTTCGCAGCGTTGTAAAAACGTTTCCAAAAGCATTTCACAAGTTTGTCGGTGTGAATCGATAGAGGATTTAAGCAACGCATAAATGTTAACAGGACAGACACGTAGTTTGTGTGCGTATGTCCGAGAATATTACAAAGAAGCGCGCCATCGGCTTATAATGCCGAGAATACGTAAGTTCCCTTATGTTCTATGTAAAACCTTATAGACCCGCGGGACAAATATGCGTAGAACGGCAGTCAATCATTATAATACTAAATAAAAAAATAACAGTTTTTAACAGACTGAAGGATTTATCTCCACTCCCCTATTATCTCAATGCCAAACTAGTTAAATCAAGCATCTTTGTAATTTTTATTAATTGTGAAAAAGATGAAAATGTTAACACAGCAGCAAGTGTTATTGATTTGTAAAAAAAATGGTTTAAAAGAGCTCTATTTCGTATCAATGCGTTTTAAGCTTGAATTTTTATGGAATTTAACACTGAAATATGTAATTGAAGGAAAAGCTACGTGAAAATTGTTATGAATTACGTATTTTTTCAGGATGGTTGGTTCGAATCTAATTGGCTGAAAATATCTTTCTACATACAATAAAAAAACATTAATGAACGATTGGCGAATCAAATTCTCAGTTAATGAGTTACCAAAGAACTCTTATCTGAGAAGCTGACTTTGTCCCAATAGGGGTTTGATTCCAGACATAAGAAAAAGAAATTAATCTTCTCTAATCATGAAAGAAACAGTTATACACTAGAATCAAATACACACTTAAATCAGAATGCCGATCTCAGCTGTGGCAAATCTCGGTTAAAGGTTCGTTTGCTGACATCTAAGAAAAAGTGACGTTTTATGTCAGTAAAACTTGACTTTTTTTGCTGTCATATCACTTGAAATTAATTTGCTGATCGCTCAGCTGTGCAGATCTCGGTAAAAGAATGAAAATTAGTTAAGCTCAACTGAGTGTGTCCTTCACTGTACGAATGAGTGTCCTGTGGCATATTAAATCCACAAGATCACATAGGACAGTTATGTCCATTACAACATGTAATCTTATATATCTTTGTTATATCAACTTTCATTTGAAATTTGGGCTACCATCGAGCTTGAAGTGAAAAGAAAGTGCCTTTTATCATGATTATATTTGAAAATAATGTACTTCAAGGAACAAACATTTAAATTAAAAAATTGTTCGGGATCCCTCAGTGGATTTTTTTGGGGAACACGTTGAATGAAAGCTAAAAACCATACTTTCGAATTGGTGAAAGATTTAGCTATGCATATTTTTGTGTGATAATATTGTTCTACCAGACACGCCGTGTGATCATATTGGAAATGCATGGGAATATGTTATTAGATCGGTAATATACTACGGGTGATTAATGTTTAACAACATTCATTGCTGCGGGGCAGATAGGAATCAGGTAATCACACCGTACATGCATCTCAGGCAACGGACACCCGTACAAAAACTACATACCTCACCTTTTTGACTTTCTAGCTTGCGAAATAGGTTCACATTGTTGTCGATTTCGTTACCGAACAGGCCCTGTTGAGCTTGCTGTTGCTGCAATTCCTGCTGCTGTTGAAGCAGCAGTCGCTCGTTCAGTCCATACCCACTCAGTGTAGACATGTTCAACGAAATGGGATGTTCCCACCTAAGTAGCTGACAGCGCGGCAGTTGGCGCTTCTCATTGCCTGGTCCCAGAACCTTGGAGTACAGATGCAGGTTGTTGTTCGCTAGCCGAGCGGGCGGTTTAGTATCTGAAAGGAGAAGGAGGAAGTAAGTTAAGCTTATCTAGGCTTAAAGGGTGTTTTTTGGAGGACATATCGATCGAAATGGAGATGTGGAACTTAGGTATTAGATTACTTGTAATTGTAATTGCTCCAATCCACACCCTGGCAGACAATTATCCGCCCATCTAGACACGGGCTGGGTGAGGACCTACCAAGCCTCCCCCGTTAACATGTCCTATACCGTTTAGCACACCGGGATCTTCCACAAGCAGGCGCCGGAATTAAAGCGGTCCCACAAGCTTCAGATACATTAAATCTCGAAAACTTATTCAAACAGACTCAAGTCAAAAAAGTATACAAACTTACTTTATCGATTCTACGTGTTTCGCAGACAAAATTCTACACATTTTTGCTCTAAACCAACTCGATTTTTCACTTTTAGAACGTTTACTTTCCGGAATTACAAAACGACGAAAGTAAGATTTTTCAACTTTCGCTACCTAACCACTACTTTCACCGCTCCGCTGTATGGAGAGACAAAGTGACTTAACCACGAATCAAAACAAAACACTACTTGAGCCGATTTTACACTGGTACAAAAACGTCGAAAGTAACTAAATAAATCGGCTTATCATTTTGTAATAAATTTTTTGTGGGAAATAACAGGAACTCCCTAGTTTTTGAATGCGAGCTTATTGTATGCAAAATTTAAGCAATGTACACGGCGAAAAAATGTGAAAAAGGTGATTCATTTTAAAACAGTTTTAGAAGACAGGTTGTGATTCTTCTGAATTAATTTTCTCAAAACTGTATGGAAGTTACTTACGTCGATTTGAAAAAATTAATCGAGAAATAGATAGTCCCTCTGGCACTTAACCGAATGGCGCCCTCCGCTTCACCACTAGTACTGCCTCCCCACACGCCAAGCACAATATCGAAAGTAGCGCGTTGTATAGCAAATACAGTACACCACCTCCGACACTATGCCAAATGTACAGGAAAGACAGCACCAGTAATAAAGCGGAAGGCGCACCACTCGGTTCAGTGCCAGAGGGACTATAAGTATAACGAAGAAGAAATGAAAAGATAGTAGAGTTGGTTCGGTTATTTGATTGCTGAAACGAAAAAACAGAAACAAAGTGTTAACATTAAAACGGGGTTTTATAATTGATAAATGTATCGATAGTTTCTCATCTGTTACGTTTCCTTATCGTAGCGCTGTCGATTTTCCATCTCCAGGGTGTTCGTCTCCGCTCGAGCAATGAGGACCATTGATGAAATGAGAATATAAAAATGTGAGCATTAGTGTTGATCTACTAATAGATTAATTTAAACTGCTTTTCATGTGCTAAGTAACTTTTAAACTCCTACTCAATTATGTTTTGTTGGCCTACACGTTTTATTTAGACACAATTTTTATTCAGAAAACTATTTGGATCCGAGATTTTAGGTTGCCGATTGAGCATGTTTGATAAAACAAGCAATCCAGTTTTCAGTTAAAGAAAGTTTAAGAAGTTGATGATTCTGTCATTTAACTAGCTATATACAAGAATTCACTGAATAAGTTTCAACGCGCGATTATAATACTTCAGTTTTGTGCTGTTGTATTGGTATATTAGTGGGAAACCAATCAGTTTGGTGATTCTAACGGTAAAAAAATAGCAACGACGAAAGGAAAGTTGATAATCTATCATCATTATGATTTCAGTCCTAATTTCATGATCCGTTTAATAAATTCCGCGTATGATTCGACAATTTTAACAATTGTATACATGTGTATTCGAAGAAAACAGACTACAAGCATTTATTACCTTTGCAACACATTCCTAAGTGATCAGATATTTATCATTTTCTACAGCCTAATTTAATAATACCCTACATTGGTTGTAACAAAAATTTGATCTTGGGATGTTGAATTTGCCTCCTAATCATAGTTTCGACAATAGTCACATGCTTACTATCCCTTATGGCAGTGTTGTTGATTCTATTGTCTATCGCTCATCAGTTTTCGCGCCACCCGGCAGGGACTTTGGTCCTATGTACCCAATACTCTGCTGTGTCTTAACTTCACGCAATACATTCTGTAGATGTGTGATACAGTTTGCGGAATATTATGATTTATCACTTCGTTCAGATGGAAAATTCTGTTATGGTACCATATTCACATAAGCAGATAACTCCCACCTGGAACGATGTAATACATCGGAGACATGTAGAATCAGATGTATGTATACGATCTATGCTAGTTCGGCTCTGATCGACAGGCAATTCAATGTATTTCAGTTTTTCAACTAGCTTGAAGCGATGAACGTTTCAAGAAAAGCTCTCACTATATCTGCTAGCAATCACCGGTCGTCGATAGACATTTCGGTTCTTTTCTGCTAAAGAAAGATCCGATTGTATGCCAAAGACTATGGCTCATGCTTTTCAATACAGCTGGAAAAACAAGAACTACACCCAGCACCAAATAGTACGTAACTATGAGGCGGACCGGAAGGTTTGATGAGCAATCCCCACCATGGAACTTAGTATTAGATTACTTTAGAAAAAAAGGATATTCCTTCAGCCCAAGGGAGCACGGGAAGACAAATGATCAAAAAGGGAGGATATGTCCTCCCAAAGGATTTCATCTGCAATTCGTGGATTCGTGCAATTTGTGAGGGGACATCTATTCAGGATAAAACTTACCGCTCAGTACGTCACTTGTGACGCGTGCTGTTCAAATCCTTCAACAGGTTGGTCACGTGCGATGTCATGTGTACTCCAGCAGCGATCTAGCAGCCAAAAGCATGGCTTGTCCAGGTGGGTCGAGTCAAGACAATTCGAGTCGCCATAAATGGCGATTCGACCGCCAACTTTACGATTGTCTTTCCCACTGGCCAGCACTGTCGTTCGATTTGACCACCTTCGCTGATCTGGCTGCAGCTTCAGCAACGTTTGAGGTACTTCCACCATAATTATTTTCTCACCGTAAAGTTCTGCTTCTTTTCCAGCAACAGTTGACTGATCTCTTCGGGGTGTTGGATTTTCTGAATGTCATCCTGTTCTTCGTCTTCCAAATTTTTCAAACTACAAAATCCGGATTCGTTTCGAAGTCTTGACGCCTGCTCTCCGCCCTCGTTGGGAACATCGTCGTCGTCTGCAAATGATTTGGCGTTGAGTAAAATTCGTTTGTTGATGATTGAATCACGATCGATTTTGGCGTTCTTCGCTGCGATCGGCGTCCAATTCTAAATTGACGCCGTTGATGAGATCAGGGTTTGGTGTTGCGGGTTGCACTTTTGAGTACGTATGATCGGTCTGTAGCAATCCAAGAATGGCCGTTTTTGCTCGAATTTTTCTGCCTCTTCTCGTCAGGCGAGAGAATGTCCAATCCTTGATCGAACAAGTCCCTTTCGATCAAAATGGTATTGTTCCCAGTAGGAAATTTGATTATATTGCTTCCTGACGCGTAATACATGCGATGATCTCGCATATCAAAATATCCTTCTGATACTTTATCCCCTAGTACGATATCAAAATCACGGAGTAACTCATTCAATGCAGGAATGTTTTGCTCCTCCCGTATCGGGCATCCACCATTGGCGAGTGTTTTCGTCGTAGAATTTGATCTTCCTCATGACGGTTGTGTTGTACCAATCGGCGAACACAATCACGCTCAGATCTCGCTCCAAAATATCGTTCTTTTAGTTTAATAATCTCTTCGTGGAAGTATTCCTCCTCCGGGTCGACCAACAGCAATGTTCCATAATAACTGGCATTGAAACAGGTATACGGGGCACCCAGAACTTCAACGTAATATCCAGCGTTTCTTAAGTGAGTATACATGTCTTTGAAGTTTGTGTGAATGTGGTCAGCTCGCCAATCAAGAGGATCGGATTTAATTTTAAGATTATCCCGCGGAAGATATCCTGGCGGGGTATCGCAGGCTATGGTACTGGTCCCACAAGATTCGTTTGTGTCGCGGGGGTTGTGGAATAATTTTCACTTTCAAGGGAAAGCTTACGGTTCCATTCCGAGGTTCATTCTCTCCCGGACCGGCTGGGCTTTGAACCGTAAGCGTAATGTGACCCTGAGCTAATCCTTCGAAGCTACGTCCCAGCTCATTCACACCGATGTGGACTGCAATCCAGCCCGACCATGGCCAAAGTTGCTCGGAATACGAAATCGAAATGTTCAACATTTGGCCATTTTCATTAGTGTATGGGTGCCACGTTGGACTATTTATCACCCTGCCAATCACTCCCATGCCGTTCAGGATAGTAACATTCGCTATAACCGGTGCGCTCGTGTAGTAACAACTTTGAGTTGTGTAGGCCACATATAGTCCTCGGTAAAGTCCAGATAAGCTGGTGAAAAGCGTTACTTTTGGTTTGTAAGTAGACAAAATCTTCATACTCTTCAGGATATTCAGCTTTCCGTGCCCTTGCTCGAACATGTTGTTTTCCGTTAGTCGCTGAGCACCTTCAATCAGTGCTTGTTTCATCGAGGCCGGATTGACAATATCAAATCTATTGATAACTCCACTCGCTAAAAGCGTAACTGCTCCTGCAACAACCGGAGAAGCCACAGAAGTACCAGAAAGAGATTTACAACCTCCGTTCAGATTACTTCCTTTAACTTGACTCCCATAAGTTACAATATCCGGTTTCATGCGACCATAACCGTTCGGAAGTTCCCAAGTGGTCATTCCACGTGAGCTGAACTTTGCAATGTTATCATTATAGTCCATCCCTCCAACGCCAATCACGTCCATCTGGTCTCCAGGATGTTCAAAGTCCCATACAGTGGGCATCGTTGCCAATGGCAGACACCATGATCACCTTATTCGCCGACAACTCCAAAACCTTATCCACGAACGGCTGATCCAGGAAATCTGGCCCTCCAATACTAAGATTCAGTACGTTGATCTTCTTCAAAATTGCATAATTGAAGGCATCCAAAAACCATGATGTGTAAGAAACCTGGTTATTGGTGAAAACTCGAAAATGTGCAGCTCCGAGTCCGGTGCGAATCCGAGACACTCCTTCGAAGAAGCAATAATCCCAGCTACGAATGTCCCATGACTAACTCCGTCATCCAGAGTTTTCTCATTCGTCAATTGGTCCGTTCCTTAACTGACTTGAAATGGGGATGGTTCTTCGACAGCCCGGTATCAAAAACTGCCACCTTCACCCTTTACCGGTTATACCCATCCCCCAAAGAACATCCCCTTTCAGCAAGGAAGTTATCTGCCTCGGTATCGCCCTGAGTAAGCGACGATTCGTATGCCGATTTGCAGAGCCCACGGGAGGAGTGATCTGATGACTGACATCCGGTCTGCTATCGTTAAGCTCATTCAACATCAGTCGACAGCTTTCTTTTTGAAATTTCTGAACTTTTCGATAAACTCCATCACTTCGTCGTCTTCAGCCTCTTGCTGGGCATCAGCTATTTCGACATCGTCCACAATTTCCTCGTCCAGCTCTGCCTCGTCGGGTGAAACTTCTATGGGAACATACTTAAGGGTTCGGTGGACCATCCGTTGCGGCGATATGGATTTGATGGATGGGTGCGACCTGAGCAGATCTATCCCATCGGTTTGTGATTTGGGGTCTTCTTCTAATGTGATGACATCGAAATCGCTGGGATAGTCACTGATGGGATTTGATCGCGGTTGGATGCGCCAGTTTTTTCACCTGCAAGAAATATAGACATAAGTTAGATCCAGGAAATAGTGAATGCATTAATTCAATGTTAAGAAAGGTAGTGAATAATTCCGTCCGTTTGTGGTGAGATAATCGAAATAGAAAAGACTGATTCCACGATTTTTTTAATGGATTTATCTTGAAGAGAATGATTTTTGGGTAAATGGGAGCGATTCAAAACAAACAACGTTTGAATTCCCTACCTTCCTTACCATAAAATAGAGTTCTGTTAAATTTTCAGCTTTCTAGGTGGTGATTTTATGGTGGCCCAAGACGATGTAGGTTTGTATGGAAATTATTATGGAGAAACTTTGAAAAATGTTCCAAATCACGTTAGAAGTGTAATATACGTACAAACTTATCATCTCATAATGAAAAATTATTCTTTAAATCCAAATGAAGGATGTTTCTGAAGGAACAAATTCATTATGAGTTAATTTTATATGGGATTTTTGTACATGTTTGCTGGGCTATAATCCCATATGAAGCTAAATAATAGCAAACAAACTTATGAATATCTCTTCTCCTATCCGTCGGATTAAATTGCTCTCTTCAGCAAATACCATCATTAAGGTTTGAGGAATGAGCTTTCACTATGGGATGATAAGTTTGTACTAACATTACAGTACTGACGTGGTCGGAACATTTTTCAAAATTTCTCCATAGTAATTTCCATATAAACCAACTTTGTCCTTGGGCCACCTTTAAATCACCGCCTAGGAAGCTGAAAATTTCACAAAACACTATTTTTATGATAAGGAAGGTAAGGAAGATATGGGATTTTCAAACTTTTTTAAATTTTGATAGCTCTAATACTTGGGTCACTTATGGAAGAATTTTTTTTTTTAAGATTTTTTTTTACAAATGCTTTTGAGCTATTGAATTTTACATTATTTCATTTAAAGATGCATAAAAGGACTTCTTCGAGTATTTTCCTAAACGTTTTTCAAAACATTCTCACAAGGATTCAAGAATAACTCAAAGATTATCTCTAGTACAAACTTATATTTCAGAGATATTTCAATACAGTTCGTCCACCTATTATACCCATTTTTTTTTTTCAAGAAGCAGTCTCAAAGCATTCGAGCGTCTTTTCCTGGGATTTCTTCCAGTATAAAGAAATACTAAATAATATTCTTCCAGAAAGAAATCATCTAGTTTATTTATTCTTTCTCAAGGATTTCATCGGAATTTCTGCAACGATTCTTCCAAGAACTAATCCAGAGAGTCCTGCGAAAAATCTCCAAAGATTCTTATGTAATTACTAAAAATTTTCTCAGTACCTAAATGCTTCGCAGATTGCCCCAAATATTTTGCTATGATTCATCATGGTTCTTCAAGGATTCTTGCAAAAAACTATTTCTAAATTTCGTCCCTCTGATGCTTTTTTGTCCAGTAGCGATTAGGGGTAGTACTGGCACTTTTAATCTGCCCTAAGCTCCTTCCCAACATTTGCTTTTATAAGCCTCTATTGCGCTCATCACACAGACGTTCCTAAGCAATGTTGCTCAAATGGTCAATGTGTACCTTAGCAGCAATCAGCCCTTACCGTAGTTTTTCAGACTACTATCCAGAGGCGACTCGTAACCTCACTTTTTTACCTGTTCTACGCATCTAAAAATGTCTTTTCCGGCAAATTGAGATCATAAAGCAAATATTAAATGATTGGAATCTTCCTTTCTAGCAAATCTTCACTTGATAGATGCAAATTTGTTGCGTGAGGTCAAGAATTTCTATTCGTGGAACAGGTAGATTTGAGGTTAGGGAATCGCCACTGCTACTATCAAACTATGATAAGGCCCGAAATGCTACTAGAGTGGTTTAAAGCGAAGAACGAAATAGTTTTATTAAAAGGTCCTGATTCTTCATTTCATTCCATCACTCACTATCAGGCTTCCGAATTCTCACTCACTCTCACGATAATGGGATTTATCCCTCACAGCAATTTTCAGCGATCAGCTGCCTTGCGATTTTATCCGTCCACAAACAAAGCGAAAATAGATAATTGCACATTTCCGCAGCTGTGAGAAGTTTGTTTTCTCTTTCTCCGATCCATGGAGAATTTTTCCTGTATCCCATCGCCACGAGCAGCAGTTGCTTTTATGTACCAAATTAACCGCTGCTTTCGTCAAGTTTGGTGTGGTAGCATGGTTAGTGTGCACGCATCGCGGTTGTTTTTTAGCAATGTTCTCAGGTTCGAATCCCGTCGCCGGCACTAGTTTTTGTTTATCCCACATAGTGATAATTCTCCCGGAGCAGTTGGTGAGCGAAAATATGATGGAGTGAAAAACAAATTATCCACAGAGTGGAGTGATTTTCGGTTATCCACCATCGTAGCTCCAGGGAAAATTAGTGTGAGCGATAAAAGATGTTCACGTGAGGAAGCGAAAAAAAGCATTCTCCCTTACGTGCGAAAAATCGTAGATTTCGCATCATTGATACGAAAAATTTCAGAACCCTGGCTTACTATAGACATTATCACGTATACCACCGAATATTCACTCATTAACTATTGTAAAACACTTCAGATATATTATCCATTTGGTATATCACTTTTCACTATCACAACTACAAATTTTCATCAAAATTACATCACACCATTTCATATAAATTCATTGTTATTATCATTTATCATCTGTTATCATTCATATTCAATTTATTTTTTTTATTATTTATGTTTGCTGTAGAGTCATCACTATTCAAACTACGATTTAGCAGCGATTTTTACTAGCTTACAGTAAAAAAAATCACTTCGATCCATTCTTCTGCACTCGCTGTCATTATAAACACTTTTCTCATGCATGTGTGAAGAACTTAGGCAAAAGTGTTTATCTTCAGAGAAATTATTTCAAAATATATTATGTTCATTGTTAAACTAGTAGGGTTCATATAATTAATTATTTGTACATTCACAAAACTATCACAATAACTTCCAATGCCATTTTCAAATTTTCATCACAATGCATTTTTTCAAAACATCATTTTAGCACCCTCACAATCACTAATTTTATAACGCCGAGTGTAACGCAGAGTTTCACCAAACACACATTCTTATGTTGCATTATAAAACGATTGAACACACGTTGGCTTCGAAACTTAACCACCATTACTGATTAGTACAAAGGATTGTACAGCTCGTGTAAACAAACTGAACCATCAACAACCAGCACTGGTTTATAAGTAACTAATGAAGCCCTGGCGGTCCCTCCGTTCGAAGAGGACCTGATAATATGCCGAAATATATTAACCCTCTAATACCCAACCCCGCCTTTAGACGGGGTACACTTTGGAATTTGTGTATTTTTTCATAGCTCGGAAATTAAAATGATTTTATTTTTGGCTTAAACCTTGACTCATAACACGCATATAACAAAAGTTTTTTTATGATTTTTGAAACTTATTTGTATTATTAAAAATTGTTTGAAAAATTGTATTCTTATATAACCTACAAATGCCTGGGATTCATTTAACGTGTATTATAAAAAATCGTACCTTTTATATTTTTCTACGATCGACCTATCACAGAAGAAGAGCCTGATGGTATTGAAATGATTTCAAAACTGTTTTTTCCGTTAGTTACACGGAAAATAGAAAATGTTCCAGAAAAAAAAATTTAAAAATCATATTTTCAAAAAGTATAGTAAAAACTCAATTTTTTATTGTCAAAAATCAGTAAACCAGAAGAGGCTTCAAGAAAAAAAATTAAAAGGATAGGGATGTTCAAAATAAAAATAATAAAAATCAAAAACCGAAATTCATAAATTTGCGAAGAAAAAATAAATCATTGCCCAAACCGTGTTAGAATGATTTAGGATAACGAAAAATAATATTTAGATCGAAAACAAAAATTTGGGTATTAGAGGGTTAACAGGTCCTCCGCCTGAATGCAGCCGTTTCATGATAAATCATGAACCGTTAGAGGTGTGCCAAAAGTATTGGTAAAGTGATATGTTTCACAGACGGGTATTATTATGGTGCACCTTCTACTTTGGCATCGTCAAACCCTGTGTTCTTGGCCAGGGATTTCAAAATTTCGTCCCTCTGATGCTAAAGCTAAATACAGTCAACCCTCCATGAGTCGATATTCAAGTGAGCCGATGTCATGGAAATATCGAGTCATGGAACAGCAATGCTATGAAATGCTGTTTGAGGGGACCATCATAGTAACCATGGAATTTGATTTTTAGTATGTTTCCATAAGTCGATATTGAGTAATGGAACATCGACTCATGGAGGTTTAACTGTCACTCGAAAATCAAATTTTAGAGATGCCCAACATTGAAAATTCGACCGTGTCCTAAGCTGACGGATAATCACCGAACAAACAATTTCACCAGAGATGCCACCAATTCAAATAAACACGCCTCAAAATGCGACTGATTTGGAGCTGCCGAAGAGATTTGCCTGCAGTTCTTATGAGAAAGCTGCCGAAGAGAATGAGGCTGCCAACAAGAGTCACACGGACATGAGGTGTTCGAAGCGTTGTAAAAACGTTTCCAAAAAGCTTTGAACAGGCCTGTCGGTGTGAATCGATAGAGGTTTGAGCAGCACATAAATGTAAACAGACAAACACGTAATTTGTCTGCTGATGTCCGAGAAAATTACAAAAGAAACACGGCATTGGCTTAGACTGCCGAGAAAATTCCCCTATGTTGTTGAGACTGAAGGAGCGCCATTGCTATGATTTTATAGCCAATACTTAAGATACCTCTTATATGAGTATTTTTTTTCATCATTTTTTCCAATTACGCTTCTTTTTTTAATCCATAGATAAGCAAACACTATACTATTTATAGCATAAAGAATAAACAATAAAACAATTAATTAAAATGTATGCCATTCATTGTGTGAAAACTGTTATTATTAACTTAAAATCTTGAGGCTCAATCAAATTTTTGGTAAACAGACTTAATCATCGCCTTCCCCACTACTTCAATCGACTATTAGCATAGAGTATTACCGTAGGGGTAATTGGGGTAAAACCGACACCCTTTCATTTTCCATGTTTTGAGCAGATTTCCATGCAGTTTACACCACACTCTATCTCTAGTTGTAAAATGTTGTGTTTCGAATGACATTACAACTGACGCTACCAATAAATTGCTAAAATAAACATCATAATCATATTGGAAACGGCAGTTGTATTATTTCACATGTGATTTTTTTTAAATTCATCATTTGTTCTGAGTCTGCATTATCATTTACTATTATTCTCAGATACAACTTGAAAAAGAATGTAGTTTTTAGTTTTTCGACAGCTGAAAAACGCTATTGAAAAAAAAAATATGTCCACTCGGGGTAAGATCGACACTTTCATTTCGGGTAAAATCAACACCTTTCTTTGCTTCATAATCTAATTTCAAGGAATCCTCCAGTCGAAAAGACATTCTCTGTAATTCATGTATGTCTTGTTTTTCGAATTCTAGTGTAGTTCACGGATGGCGGACTTACTAACATGTATGATACTTTATAGCTTGCCACAAGCTATCAATAAATATTAAAAAAAAATCTATATTACAGTCAACTTTCGTTCGTTGCACTAAACTTGTAGCCCACTTAGTGAAAGACTTTCACTAATTGGGCTGAGTTTCGAGCTGTCAAATAACATAGAACAAAAGAAAAACAGAGCTACCAACATTGATAAATTAAGTCTTATGTCAGAAAATGACGTTTGCCTTCGTTTTAGGTGGGCTATAGCCCAACTAACGGGATCCCACTTAAAGATAGTGCAACGAACGAAATTCAACTGTAATACGTTTAAACTTATTTGATCAAATATGCATAACTTTTTATCAATAAAAGTTGAAAAGCAAACGAATTTGAAATGTTTCACATAAATTAATCGTATTGTTCATTTACAGGGCTGTTACAAAAATCTTAAAAATCGTATCCGCGAAAAATCGCGACTTCAGAAATTCGATCCGCGCCTAAAAAAAATCTGTTTCATTGACATGTTTACTACTCATTATAAAAAATGCGTTAAACATGGGTTGATCAAAAACTAGTTTGTAATGGTACTAAGTGATTATTTTTTGCCTTATTTCTCAAAGTATCTATAATTGAGTAAGATAAGTTGGTATAAGGATTTATGTCAACACTAAGGGTAAGTTAAATAAATTATGAAATATATTTAATTTACTCCAGTTGCGCCACTAAGCAGGAAAAAAGGCTAAAAAGCGGAAAAATACAATAATTCGGAGAAAATCGTATTCAACAATATCACTCGAAATTTATTCGTTATCAACCTTTTCAATATATTTTTTATAGAAACTCGTGCAATTTAATACGATAGTAGTGTCACTACAAGCAGAGAGGAGGCCTAGTTTGCAACTATACTTAAAACAATTCGATATGATCTTTGCATACAATAGAAGATGCAAAATGTAGTTATTAATGATAATTTAAAAAAAGAAAAACACACACAGTAATTTCACATTGTCAATTAGAAGCATACAAAACCTTAAATTGCTATTTAAATTTCGATTTTTCTCTCATCTTTACACTACAGTATTGAACAAAAACATTTGCAACTTTTTCGATTTTCCATACAAAATGACCAACTTTGGTAAGCTAGATTCTCAGTTATTTATGGGCCGATTTCAACCAAATTTTTATAGGATATCAGACATAACTTGAATTTCAACATATATTTTTTAGTGGTTTCTCCCAATCACAAGTTTAAAAGCAGTAACGGTATGACTAAAGTGATTTTTTTTGACGATTTTCTATAATTGACATAACTAAACATGTTGAAGTCACAGACAAACAGACGTCACACTCTCATCATTGTCCATCAACCACCTTTTTAACGATCGATTTCAAAAATATGGTAGGTGGCGCAATCCGCCACCCGCAGCGCTCGCATCGTTTTTCCGTTCGCGTTTGACGTTTGCACACTACCGCCATCTGTTAACCCGTCGGCTAAATACAATAATGTTAGCATTGGGCGCACATGTCCTCGTGACTATGATTTGTTGATCGAGATTTGTTCTAAGTGTTACGTCTGTTTGTCTGTGTTGAAAGGTATAACTTCAGGGTATCTTCAGCAAAGTGTTAGAACAACATGAACAATGTTGCTGAAGACAGTTTTTGTTAGGGCTGTCAGATTTTAAGATAAATAGTTTTGAATTTCTCGTCAAAATTGTCACTTTAATTAAATCGTTATTACATTTTAAACACGTTATTGCGAAAAAAATTTCAAAAATATATGTTAAAATTCGAGTTATGTCTGGGATGTTTCTGTGAAATTTCATTCGAAATCGGTCCATAAAGTAACTGAGATTCTAGCCTTACCAAACCGCGTCCATTTTTGTATGGAAATTCGAAAAAGTTGACCAATGTTTGTTCCAATACTGGTATATTTTAAGTGGTGATTGTTATCGAGGAGCCCGAAATGGTTTGCCATTAATAGATTAGGATCGCCAATTACTGTATTTTTAATTTTTTCATTGAGATACATGTGTTGCGGCCGCCGCTTAGACAGAGGTTTAGTGGAACTGGCCGAACACTGCCTTCTGCAAGTCGGTTACTCGATTCATGCTTTAATATGATAGGTAGTGTGAAGGAATCGGTTGAGAGCAAGTGTCTTGAAGTGACGTATTGTGAGAACTATCATGTAAGCTACTAAATTGTAATATGAATAAAAAGAAATGGAATTTAATAAATTTATTTCAGCATTGAAGCTGACGTTACGCATACGCTGCTCTCAATATGTGTTTAATTGAATTAGAGACGACTTCTCCCAACAAAGATAGGCAAACACCATCATATTATTTAAAAAAAAATTGGTTTTTGTTTATGAGATGAGGACAGTTAAACAATAAGTTTGAAATGCATGCCATTCATTGTATAAGAACTGTTTTTATTTTTAATAAACTTCAAGTCTGAATACTACTATTATTTTGAGCGATTTCACCAGGTGCTAACTTTTCAGCAAGTATTTTGTGCTGGTGATTCAATCCTTGCACTGATTTTAAAACCAGATCTTAAAACGGTTTTATGGCGATCAGCATAAACTGCAAGAGGTTTTATTTAGTTATACAGTGGATCCACAATTAAGAATCGCCCACAATTTATGAATCAGCTGACTTTAAATGACAAAATGACAACAAAAATCAACACAAAACATCACGTAAACAATTTTACTCAAAATAAATTATAAGTCAAAATATTTCCGGTGATGTTTTGTGCTATTTTTTACTGTTATTTTGTCCTTTTAAAGGCAGCTGATTCATAAATTGTGGGTGATTCTTAATTGTGGATTCACTGTATTTACATCAAATATTGCATTAATTATTACATACAATTTTAGTGCTGCTTTCTATTAACTTCAAGTAATTTGTATCTTCTAGATTTACAATACTTATTCTTCACTGACAAAACTCTTAATTTGACTGCGGAGCTATCTATTGTTTTAAACTTTTCTATCGATCCTAAGATTTCATGGGGTAACCAACTTGACTGCAGCGCGAACACTCAACCAGAGTGTCCGCATATTAACCGTACAAATTTTGAAGGCATGCATTTATGTAATCAAGCTGAACAAATTTAGCATTCCTACACGGTTTATTATTTTGACATATTATATTCATGATCAGTAAATTTAACACAAATCTGATTTCAAATATTTTAAATCCAAGTCAAATGTGCTGAGTGGTCATTTCCTAAGTGGGACATTTTCTAAGATTTTTAACGGAAGAGAAATGTCCTGCAAACATTTGAACGGTATAATTTTCTATTTCTCAAAGTCAAGAACCTATAGATTGCCGTCAATAGAATAGAATTTTAGATTATTGTCATTAAGAATTTAGGGAGGAATTATCTCTTGATTGACCAGTGACCCTCGAGAAAAATGACTCCAAATAAAATGAAAACGATTTGCAAATCAAATGTTACTGCTTCTTATATTTCCCTGAATAGTATTTTTGATACCAGTAACTATACTTACTGAACTTTACTGCTCTCAAGGAGAAGACTTGGATTTTCTGTTTTAAATAGAAATTTCCTAATTATGAAATCACGGCTGTATGTATATAACTGAAATTTTGTTGCATGATTTGAGAAATCCGCGATTTTCGCGACAGACTTGTATCCACCCGCGATTTTCGCGCTTGGCTGGCCAAATCCGCTACAAATCCGCGAAAATCGCGAAATCCGCGAGAATCGCGAAATTCGCGCCTGTTGTAACAGCCCTGCATTTACGATCTGAGAATATTAACACTCTTCTGTGTTTTTATTCATAACCAATCATACGTCACATCTTTATCTTCGTAAACATTCCATGAACACGAATAAATCATATCCATCCCAAGTGACAATTCCACAGCAATTTGGCATTCGTGTGGATTTATTAATGTTTTTTTTTTGTAATTTCTCATCGTAATAGGCTGTTTTTCATCATGCCAATCTGTCATGAAACGGCCCTACTTTCCTGCAATGAGTTATGCAGTGCGGGGATAGTCATTACGCAACTGAAACCAGTGCTGTAATGATTCAATACGCAACGCTTTTTCGTTACGCAACCGTTTTGAGTTGCGTAATGAATCATAACACGACATTTTTTTCAGAAATTGTTAAATGTTGGTGAATGCATTCCGATATAATTTCTGATATCCTCAAGTGGTCTTCTACGAAATTTCAAAAAATGTTGTACGTAACTCGTTGCAGAACTCGATTTTTACAGCACTCGTCGTAATTATCCTACTCGGCAAGCTTCGTAGGATAAATTTACAACTCGTGCTGTAAAAAATTATCATTCTGCAACTTGTTCCGTAAACTACTATTATGACTGTTACTAGCTAGAGGCGGCATTTAACGTTGCTAGAAGATGATATTTTGTAAGTCGGCTCTTAGTTGTTTTCAAAAACCTTTTAGAGGAAAAATATAAATCAAAATTTTGTGGCTACAAAACCAGCTTTATTGCAGCATATAATAACTCATTGAAACTGCATGTAGTGACTGAATGACACTTATTTGTTGCGGCTATGATAAAAGATTGATATCATACATCTTGTTGTCATAAAAGCTGCTATTAAACTGATTGACTTGCACTTGTATGTACCTTATGTATTCCTCTTAGATCAATATTTGAACTCTTAAGATGCGATAACACCATGAGCATTGCGAATTTATTACTCACTACACCAACATAATATTGTCCCCGTCGCGAAATTACACAAAACACTTATTGTCTATGCAAAAAAGTGAAACTATAGTTTTTATGAAATCCATTTTCATTGTTTTGGTGTATATTCTTCATAACAATTGTCAAACTTTGTTGAATGCTGCTTGGCTACCACTAAAAGTGAAAAAAGCTGAATCATCTTCAATGAGCATTTATTAAGGCAATTTGACATGCACAAATGCCGAATGATACCATTGTGCTCTCATTTGTGAATTTATGATGACAAAACAGCATTTGTCGATGATAACTTGTCAATTATGGTTCCGCTATATTAATTTCACTCCGTTTGGCACAATTTGACTATTTTCAAATCCAATCATCTTCATTGAATTGATTATAAAATACGATGGTATGATGGTTAAATTGATCAAACATAATGTAAAGCACATTTATTGCCCAAACAAACCAAGAACTAATGAATATATTTTATTCATCACATGGGGATTTATTTTAGCAAATGCTTAAAAACTAAAAATATACAACTCTCAGAAGGGGCACACGCAATTTTGCTTCTTTTTTAAATTTCTTTATTAGTATCATTCCAAACATTACATTCATTTCTTATATCTAGGTGTTCTGTGTTATTAGACAACACTATCATCCTAATTTGGTAAAACAAATCTAAGATTTATTAACATTTTGTTAACAACATATTACATTTCATTTGCCGTAGCAGTTCAGATTTTTTACAGGTGAGTTGATTTTACCTGCTTATAAGAGAAAAAAAACGCTTTGAATATACTTAAACCTAACTTAACCTAAACATATAACGCATTAATCGTGGCAATAGAAGATTGTAACGATTTTTGCCTGAAATTATTAATTATTTTATTTGACATTTGTTCCAATGTTTCAACATTGGATATTCTATGTAACTCATTGGTACTATACCAGGGAGGAAGCCTCAGAATCATTTTCAAAATTTTATTTTGAATTCTCTGCAGAGCTTTCCTCCTGGTATTACAACAGCTAGTCCATATTGGTACAGCATACAACATGGCTGGCCTGAAAATTTGTTTGAATATCAAAAGCTTGTTCTTAAGACAAAGTTTTGATTTTCTATTAATAAGTGGATAGAGACATTGTACATATTTGTTACATTTGACTTGAATGCCCTTTATGTGATTTTTGAAAGTTAAATTCTTATCTAGCATGAGCCCTAGATACTTAACTTCATCTGACCAATTTATTGGAACCCCTCTCATCGTGACAACATGTCTACTTGAAGGTTTCAAATAAAGAGCTTTTGGTTTATGTGGGAATATTATTAGTTGAGTTTTGGAAGCATTAGGAGAAATCTTCCATTTTTTGCAAGTATGAAGAAAAAAATCCAAACTTTTTTGCAATCGACTACAGATGACACGCAGGCTTCGTCCTTTGGCGGAGAGGTCTGTGTCATCCGCAAACAAGGATTTTTGACATCCCTGATGTAACTCAGGTAAGTCAGATGTGAAAATATTGTATAATATTGGTCCCAAAATGCTGCCTTGAGGAACACCAGCTTTTACAGGAACTGTTTCAGACCTAGAGTTCTGATAATTAACCTGAAGTGTACGATTTGACAGATAACTTTGAATTATTCTAACAATGTATGTTGGAAAATTAAAGTTTTTTTAATTTTACGATCAAACCTTCATGCCAAAGACTGTCGAATGCCTTTTCTATGTCTAGAAGAGCAAGACCAGTAGAATAGCCTTCAGATTTGTTGGAACGGATCAAATTTGTTACACGTGGTCGAATGTCAATGGCGGAATCCACACTGTTCAATTGCAAAAATTGAATTTTCATTGATCATTCTGTTCAAAATGACCTTTTCAAAAAGTTTACTGATGGAGGAAAGCAAACTGATTGGACGATAGCTAGAAGCTTCTGCGGGATTTTTGTATGGTTTTAAAATTGGTACTAAAAACATTTGTTATTCATATCAACTAAGAATGATAAGCTATTTTCTGGAAGTTTCTTGATGAGGATGTAGAAAATTCCATCATGGCCAGGACCTGTCATGTTTTTGATGTTTTTAATAATCACTTCTTCCAAATCAGTCTCCCAGGAATTTTCGAAAAAAAAGTCCTGAGTAACTATTTCTATTGGACTAGTAAGTCCAAAATTGAAATTGTGCGCGCTATCAAACTGCATAGCAATTTTTTGAGCTTCTATTTTATAATAATTTGTTTTCCTCTTTTAAAGCTGGAATATGCTTCTGAGGTTTTTTGTTTTAATTTTAGATAATTTCAAAAGGGCTTAGAACCAAAGTCCAATTAAAAAAATTCATTTTCAAAATTTTTGTTTCTCAATTGAGAAATTATTTTGCAGATCCGGCCAAATAATTGTCAAAAAAGCATTGCGTAGCTTATCAGTAGGAATGGTTTCTGTGATGTGTTTGTGATAATTTAGATCATATTTTGTTTTTTTTTTTTTTTTTTTTTTTAATGAGCTGATTCATTGTGGGTGACAGAACTGAATAGGGTGGCTGTAGTCGACTACCAGCGTTTATAACAATTTTCGTGCCCGCATTACTCCATATGGACATGAAGCGATTGTCACATTACTTTCAATTATGGCTCACCTTCGATCCATTAAGCGCCGCCTGGATGTGTTTCTCCCTCGCCGCTCGCTTGTAATACCCATCGAACTGGACGATGTACTCATTCTGGACCACATTGGTCGCAAACTCGACCACAATCCGCTGAGGTCCGCTGGTTCGCTTTTGATTACCGATTTGGTTCCCCTCCCCATCACAGCAATTGCGACCCGGATCAGCATTAGCATTTGTTACGTTACTTAACTTGCCCGAGCTTACATTTTGATTGGACTTCCCCAAGGCCTCTACTACTACTGCTGCTATTAACGTTTACTGAATTACTACTGCTAAAGCTATTGGTTATATTTGTACAATCACTAAACAGCAACAAAAGCAAGATAAGGATACATCTGATAAGCAGATTCCCTATAGCTGGAACTCTCATTTTAAGCGCACTGGGAATTTAACATTCCCCTCGATTACACAAGCACTTCCTCCTTCTCCTCCAGCAGCCCCGTTCCAGAAACGGGAGGAGGGTTTCTTTTTCACGAGGTGCTTCCTTTCGCCAATCCGTCAATCTTCGAGAAAACTATCTTCCGGATTACGAAACAAACATCAACAGTCCACTAGGCGTACGACTTCAGCAGCATTTCCACGTTTTTGTTCCATCGCACTTCGACGAATCAGAATCGTAGTCGGATGTTTTTTTCCTTCGCACATTTTCACCCGTTCGAATTAATCTACGTCGACTTCTTCCCCTGGTAGAGAAAAACGGCTGGCGTCGCAATAACGGCATTTCCGCACTTGGGCAGCACTCACAATACTTGCTTCGTACTTTGGTGGCACCAGTTAAACTAATTTCGACGGTTGGGAAAACACGGGGCGCGGGATTTTTCACAGTTTTATCGCTCGGAAACTAAGAATAAAATTGCGAAGTTGAGACGTTCTTCTGCGATGGGTTGCTTTGATTCCATTATTATTATTATCCCACGCACAGTCAGTTTCTCACGCACACACTTGCGTTTAAGGGCTGTAAATACAAACGAGGGCGTGTGTCGATGGAAATCATTATTTATTTTTTTTACAAAAAAGTCAAGACTAACAATTCAAAAAGGCTGATCTCAAAAAGTAACAATGCGAAAAACGCAATCTTGTTTTTGTCAAACAATAATTCAAATTTATATTATGAATTTAAGCATTGTTATGTTATTTTATCGTCCAGAAAGTCGATGATAACTCATTATGCTATAAATATTATTACTATCATTTAGCAAAAAATCCTGCTAAAAAAACGAATCAAGAAATGAGGGCTTTTATTTCACCAAAAGCTGTTGAGCCTTTGATTTTGCCCATAGACGCCGGCCGACGCTGATGAGGCCCTGTGAGTTGATGCCTTTGTTTACTTTGAAATGTGTTTGAGGCCTTCTAGTTGTGGCTTGTTTTTTCATCATCTTCAGATGTGGCCTTTTTAAAATCATTCAAAATTGATGATGAAATAAGAAAATTGAAGTGTAGAAGAGTGTTAAGTAGTGAAATAAAGTACATGGAGATCCCTAAAGCACGAGAAGATTCGTGCGGTCGATTAAATATGTGATTGATTGAATCCTTCGTCATCCATGAACATTATGTATGTACACGAGTTTGTCGTCGAGAAAATGTATGGAAATATTGGTTCAATTGAAATAATATTGCAATGGATCACTGAAGGTAGTTTTTGCAAGTGCTCACCGCATCAAAACAAAAGCGCCACTGTATATGGGATTTAACATTGTGACATCATTGCTGTTCTGTCAAACACCCACCCACCCCCTCTAGCGTTATGAAATTTGTGAAATGGCCCTAAGGAAATTGTAATATATACCCAGACAGTGAATAAAAGAGAGGAGCTGACGTGGTAGCAATATCAGTCAGTAGCCTGCGGTATGGAGGAATAGCCTTGTATTTTGTAGTTTTATTTCAACATAATCTGCATCTACTTAGTGAATTTGGAACGTTTTTTGCAATCTACATTGCAATTTTGATGTTTGTTTAATAGGCCTCAACTCGGTTTCCGTCAGATAAATAAATGAGGCCTCTTCGAGAAAAGGCCGCATTTACGATGAATATCCTGGTTAGCGGAAAACGAGATGGGGCCTTTAAGAAAAATGTTATTTTTTCAACTTTTACACATATTTTTAAATGACTATTGTATGTTTTAGTAAGATATACACTAAAATCAGCAGAAAACCGATTTGTTTACATTTTGGACCTTTTCAATTGTTGGTCTTGAAGTGATAAGCGGAAATAAAATGGAATGATTTGGCAACAATCCAGCAGTATTGAGTTTGCTCGGCGTCGAAAATAATAAAAATGTATTTTGTTTCGTTCACAAATGGACTATAGATAGTTTCGTTCGGAAAATGGACTATAGATAAACATACCCGGATAAAAAATATAATACGAAAACAATATAACGTATTGCAACAG
>NW_018736249.1:0-70238 GCF_002204515.2 Aedes aegypti | reverse complement strand
TGTGTGTCACCCGACAGCGCTGACTGAACGCCCCAACAAGGTCTCGGTCACATGGCTGTACTAACTGAGCCAGAGCAACGCTCGTTCTGGTTTTTCTCTTTCTCTCTTTTTTTCAGATTGGGAGAGTGAGTTCCTCGCCAGGGGGTGGAATCAACCCTTTAAAAACCGACCCGCCAAGATGGAAGAGCCTCGGTGTGAAGAAAGTGTACGACGTCCGCAGTTCTGACGGTCCCCCAGTTCGGACGAGGTGTGCCGTTCGTTTTCGACATTTTCGTTAAAAGTTCAGTGGGCATTTTCTGCCAAATTGACGAGCGGCCAATTCGGGTCGAGTGTTTGGTAGTGATATAAGGTGGATAAAGTATAGGTGGATAAAGTATATTTCGGGAAATTGGTGGAACCACCACATACGCTATCAGAATCGAGGGTAAAGTGAAAGTGTCTCAATCGATTCCTTAAGAACGATTCTAAGGGTGGGAAGCTAGTGAATTGTGACGACCTTTTAGTAATAAATAAAATTGTTAGAAGAATACAGAGTGATCAATATTCCGAAAAAAACCAGTGACCAAGCCGGGGGGCCCGCTACAGATGGAGTTGCTGTGCCGTTCTCAAGAAACGCAGAAGTTCTATCAGAAGCTCAACACTTCCCGCAAAGGCTTCGTGCCGCGAGCTGAGATGTGCCGGGATAAGGATGGGAGCATCTTGACGAACGGACGCGAGATGATCGAAAGGTGGAAGCAGCACTACGATGAACACCTGAATGGCGCAGAGAACACAGGCACAGAAAGTCAGGACAGCGAAAGCGATGGCTACGTCAGCACAACATAACCAGTGGAAACCAACCAGCTCCCACGATGGGGGAAGTTGAGGATGCCATTCAACAGCTCAAGAACAACAAGGCCGCTAGCAAGGATGGTATCGGAGCCAAACTCATCAAGATGGGCCCGGACAGGTTGGCCGCTTGTCTGCTTTGGCTGATAGTCAGAATCTGGGAAACGGAGCAGCTACCGGAGGGGTGGAAGCAAGGCGTTATATGCCCTATCTACAAAAAGGGCGACAAACTGGAGTGTGAAAATTATCGTGCAATCACCATCCTAAACGCCGCCTACAAAGTGCTATCCCAGATTCTCTTCCGTCGTCTCTCACATATAGCAAACGGGTTCGTGGGAAGTTATAAAGCAGGTTTCATCGACGG
Source organism: Aedes aegypti (assembly GCF_002204515.2). NCBI lineage: Eukaryota > Metazoa > Arthropoda > Insecta > Diptera > Culicidae > Aedes > Aedes aegypti. The sequence continues at coordinate 69,046 of NW_018736249.1, read as the reverse complement.
CCGCTGGACAACGGGCCAATTCTTTTCCGTGCGGCAAATCCTCCAGAAATGCCGTGAGTACCAGGTCCCTACGCAACATTTGTTCATCGATTTCAAGGCGGCATACGATAGTATCGACCGCGTAGAGCTATGGAAAATCAAAACGAAAACGAAAACAGCTTTCCCGGGAAGCTCACAAGATTGAACAGAGCAACGATGGACGGTGTAAGAAACTGCGTGAAGATCTCGGGCGAACACTCCAGTTCGTTCGAGTCTCGGCGGGGACTACGACAGGGCGACGGACTTTCGTGCCTGTTGTTCAATATTGCGCTTGAAGGTGTCATGCGGAGAGCCGGACTTAACAGTCGAGGCACGATTTTCACGAGATCCGGACAATTTGTTTGCTTCGCGGACGACATGAATATTATTGGGAGAAAATTTGAAACGGTGGCAGATTTGTTCACTCGCCTAAAACGCAAACAAGAGTCGGGCTAATGGTGAATGTATCGAAAGCAAAGTACATGCTGGTTGGCGGAACTGAGAGCGACAGGGCCCGCCTAGGAAGCAGTGTTACGATAGACGGGGTTCGTCTACCTCGAATCCTTGTTGACAGCTGACAACAATGTTAGTCGGGAAAGGCGAAGGCGCATCATCAGTGGAAGTCGTGCCTACTATGGGCTCCAGAAGAAACTACGGTCAAGAAAGATTCACCCCGCACCAAATGCACGATGTACAAAACGCTCATAAGACCGGTAGTCCTATATGGGCATGAGACGTGGACTATGCTCGAGAGGCACTTGCAAGCTCTTGGAGTTTTCGAACGCCGAGTGCTAAGGACGATCTTCAGCGGCGTGCAGGAGAACGGCGGGTGGCGGCGAAACATGAACCACGAGCTCACTCAACTCTACGGCGAACCCAGTATCGTGAAGGTAGCTAAAGCTGGAAGGATACGCTGGGCAGGGCATGTTTCAAGAATGCCGGACAACAACCCTGTAAAGAAGGTGTTCGCTACGAATCCGGTCGATACAAGAAGGCGTGGGCGCAGCGAGCTAGGTGGATTGACCAGGTGCATCAGGACCAGGAGAGCGTGGGTCACAGTCGAGGATGGAGAGAAGCGGCCATGAACCGAGTGAATTGGCGAAATATTGTTGGCGAGGCTTTATCAAGATAATTGATGTAAAGCCAAATAAGAGAAGCCGCATTTGAAAGGCAAAGAGTTATTCATACTTCGTATGTAGTTTTCCGAAATCATTTTTTTGAATTTTGTTTTTTACTTAAAGTTGTGACATTTTTTAAAAAACACACTGAAAAAACATAGCTAATTTCCTCGAGGATCAGCTTAGATCGACCAAAATTTTAAAACAAGGTGTCATAAGAACCGTAATCTTATATTCTTATAAGGGCGCTCACGATTTTTTTTTTGCGGAAAAATCTGAAAACTATTTAAAATCAATGAAACAGCCATTCAAGTCATCGCGTGCAAAAGTTTCGGTAAACCTGAAATTACTTAAAACACGAAAAATCTGTGAAATCTCAAATCAAGCATTTACGCGCCATTATTTGCGTTTGACAAAGCTATGTGTTATTAAAATCGGTTGAAAAAATGCAGATATATTGACAAAAATGATTTGCGTGCGGCTCAGGTGAACCCAAACTTTTGCAAGATTTGCATCATACTGAAGGGTGAACCCAAACTTTTGCACGATGACTTGAACGACTGTTTCATTGATTTTGAATAGTTTTCAAATTTTTCCGCATAAATTTCGAGAGTGCTCTTCAAAGAATATAAGATTACGATTCTAATGACACCTTGTTTTAAAATTTTGGTCGATCCTATGCTGAAGAAATTAGCTATGTTTTTTCAGTGTGTTTTTTGAAAAATGTCACAACTTTAAGAAAAAATTTAGTATACAGAATTCAAAAAATTGTTTTTGGAAAACTACATACGAAGTATGAAAAACTCTTGCCTTTCGAATGCGGCTTAGAGAGTTTCAATTGGACGTGTAATCCCAGAGATATGGACTGAACACTTTTGTATGTTTTTAGGAGGTGAACCCAAACTTATGCACGGGAGTGTATAAGACAAACGCTCGCTATGTGTGTTTTGACATGTTTCGCACTAAAAAATGATGATGTGATATTTTGATGTGAACGGTAAAGTGGGACAAAAGTTTGAATGGGGCAAGAGTTTCCTTTTAAGATTAATATTCGTGATATTTAAATGTAAAGCTCTTTAAAACATTTATTTTGCTTATTTTTTTCCTCCTTTGCACTTATAGTGGTACATCAGTACCCATAGTGGAGGGTCCCATGAGAAATCAATGGTTTGCGCCACTAAAGGAACCATTCTTAAAGCATAGCTCCATTAAGGTAAAGATGAATCAAAGCCAAAGTTTAAATTTTCAAGAGCACGAATCTGGAGAACCAAACATCCGTTTAAGCTGAAAACTTAATCGATTGGTCGCTAGTTGGTGGTGACCAATCGATTAGGTTTTCAACTTAAACGGATGTTAGGTTCTCCAGCTTCGTGCTCTTGAAAATTTGAACTTTGGCTTCGATTCATCTTCACCTTAAAGAAACAGTGTTCCTATTACTTGTATGGCGAAATACATCTAAAAAGTGCTTCTCAAAATTAGGAACTATTTTCGAGAAACTATTTGGTGCAGGAACTGCGTAATGGTGATGGTTTTCACACATACCAAATATTTCACTTTTAAAGCTTTCATTTACGATAAATTTTAAGTTAGGATTTAAAAGGATTTCTGCTTCTGCTGATCAACTGTGGGCATGAGCAAAGCAGGTAATCCATTACCTATAGCTCTTTTTCTTTTAGGTTCTCTTCACTGATAAAATCATATGGCTACGAAGCCTTTAGAGTCCAGCTATTTACGCCAGCTTGCTATAAACTTAAAATCACTCCTTTTTGACATTTCTTGCCTACACTATAATATTATTATCGTTTAATCGAAGCAAACTTTGTTATGTTGAAAATTGTTTATGTTGATGCATAGGAACGTCAAAACAGGTATCCTTGATATCAGGAACCGAAAACCTAAAAATATAGGTAATCCTTATTTTCTGTGTTAAATGCTTTTTGCCATTATAGGTTACTAATATGAAGTCATCACTGGTTCCTGTTAATTCTCTATAATGAGTTATCTTAGGAACTGAACCACGTTAAAGGGTTTAATAAACTATACAGAGAATTTGATGTCAAAACAAATGGACCATTGAACAAATTTCCAATGTTCAGGGGATATTCTCGCTGGAACAAATTGCGACCAGAGCGGTTCCTGGCCGATTGTTTGTTGGTTGATTAGGGTTCCGTGCCCACGGAACAGAGAAACTCAAACATATTTAACTACACTTCCGATTTGGGTCATGTTTTCCGGATTCAATACATAGCCTGTCCGTACAAACGATGGACCTATGAAATAAACAAGCTAATTTACCGACATAATCTAATGGCATGTAAGAAGCTGGTCATAAACGACATAGACCTTGACAAAGATAAATATTCGAATATCCCTGATCATCATTTGTAGATGTTTGAAAATTATTTGGATTGTGAGATTATTTTATCCACTTTCTCTATGAGGTTTGCGGGAGGTTATCAAATCTGTAACGGCCGGCTTGGGTTTGGATATGTCAGATTAACCCAGCCAATAACGATGCACAAAATGCTATTCTCTCGAATTTCTTCATCTCTATTAGGGTAAGTGTTCCCTTAGTTGTGGGTGTTCCTATAGTTGCGGTAGTGTCGTTTTCACTGATTTTATTACATTAGCCACAAAACCGACATTGCCAACCGACGTATTGGCTTGTTGATACACGGAATAGTTGAAAAGAGCGTTCAAATTGCTTTGAAACTGATGAAATATCACTAAAATTGCTAAAACTTTTCATGCTTGTACCAATAGTTGCGGTAAAGTGTTCCTATAGTAGAGGATCCCATAAGAAAACAGCGGCTACCGCAACTATAGGAACACAAATCAAAAATATACCGCAACTAATGGAACAGTGTACCAATAATGGAGATATTTTTTTTCACTGACATGCCGTGGATTACTGCGATGAAATCATTTTTCTCATTAAGTCAATGGTCGTTACTTCTCGTTACAACATTAACATGATGATGATGATGATGATTATTTAGCCACCATCAGCGCAAGGATTACCTATGGCTGCAGAATCATACCGGGATGGAATGATCTACCTGATGGTTTGTTGTAGCAGGGCTAGTTAATATCTTTGAAGACCTTTGGAAGACAACACTAAGGCTGTTTTCTCATGATAAAAGGCTGGCGACCCCACGCACTTTCATCCAGTCAACAGTTCAATTAACTCCCTTAGGCTACCCCTCCCCAATACCCAATATATAGTAATATATCATATATAATGTTATTAAAGTATCTTACCTCTGTTATTAAAGTATCTAACCTCTTTGTACCTACAGTTTAATAATATGAAAACTGCGTACATAGGTACAACCAGATTACCACTATCTACGTGTCCAGTACACAAATTATATGATTACTTTCCCCCATGAAATGAAAAACGGCGGAGTAATCATGAGGATAATCCTCACATGTTTCATGGAATGTTTAAAAGCAATTGGTCATCGATTGTGCAGTTTGTCGCTTCTGAGTTTAGAGCATTATCCGCACAAGAGCACCAATGGCCCTCAAGCAATCACAAACCATGTGAACTTCTCGTTACAAACATTAACAACATACATTAATTGCGCTTCTTGAATTTAGGCGGTTTGAATGAAGTTCAATCGTGCTTAGTACCTCCACTATTGGTACATCTAACCTAATTAAATCAGAAACGCATTTTTTGTGGGGATGCCTAAAATGAAAAAAATAAGGTTTTGAAAAATACAAAAAATACTGCAAAATAAATCCAGTGAAAGTTTATGACATTTCATTCAACAATCGAAAAGCATTACCAAGCCTAAACTATAAAATAGATAGGCAAGTTTAATCATCCCCCGCAGTTTTATAGCTAGCGTAAAAAGCTGGACTAGGTCAAAGTAAGCTAACGCATTATTAAAGAACTGAATTTAGCCTGTATGGGTATCTGGTTATTCTTCAATCCCTGTAAATTAGCCTGAATTAACCAGCTCGAATGAAGCATAGCATAACTTCGTAAGTCATTAGTCTATTCTAGTATCAAAGCGCTGGGTGCTGTTTATCATTAATTCTTGAGCGAAAAATTCAGCACAAAGAATGTTTGGAATAGTATGTATAGTAAGTATAAATAGTGAAATGTAAGTCATGCCGTCACACAAACTTTATATTACTGAGCTATCTCAAGGGTGGTAAAGCATTCAACATGGGCCCCAATAGCCATTGCAGAACTCCGTTAAGCTATTCAAGCATGACCGTACTGAAAGTCATAAGTTTGAATTCGGTCAAAAGACGTTTTATCGTTTCTCGCAAAATATTTTCCAAACTGAGACGGGAATCGAATACAAACTCCTTAGTCCAAAATGTTTGACGATACTAACCGGCACGGCCTTTGACTATCATTAGTCATCTCATGTCACTCGAGGTGCAAAGCGACTCATCTCATCTTCCCCGAGTCGCATGATAATCCTGAACATCCATAAGAAGTCAAAACGTTTCATAAGTCGGTGCTTTGAGAAGATCATCGACTTCATGGAAACATTGGGTCATGTAGCAGAAATGCTTTAGAATGCTGTTTGAGAGGACCTTCACAGCCTATCATTTATAATTTTTGTTTTTAGTATGGTTCCAAGAATCGATATCGAATCATGGGAACATTGACTCATGGTGGTAATCACTGTATATCTATATCGGCTCTATAAGACGTTTATCTGTATTTACAAAATAGCACACTCACTGTTGGCCTTGGTCAAGTCCTTTCTGCGCCAGATCACGCTCACGCAAGACTGCATCCACTTGCTTCTTGGACAAATCAAAAGCTCTTTTGGTTGCATCACGCTCCTTTTCAAATGTTACAATAACATTCCTAAAAATGAATCATCAATATCTTCATCAGTTGTTTGAATTACTTTATATAACTTTACTCACTTTAATTTAGCTACCTCGTGCTCAAATGTGCTCTTAGCTGTCTCTATTGCAATAATCTTCTTTTGTAGCAACTCCTTGCTCTTAGATAGTTTTGCGTTTTCCAACGAAATTTGTTATTTTCGTCTTCTTTCAGTTTTAAAATGTTTTACTTTAGTGTTCAGTTCATTTGTGACCTTCTCTTTGAGCTGTACCATGTTCTCAAAATCTCCTTGAGCTTTGGCTAGCTTTACCTGTAGTAGGTTGTTACTCGTGGTCAAGCGTTCAAGAGTCGTTCGAATGGCCAGCCATCTGCATGTTTTGTTGAACTGTAGTCTTGTGGCTTGCTTCGGATAATTGTTTAAAATGCAATGCTTCATCTGTTTTCTGCGCCAGCCTCAGCAACAACTTCAGAATGGCTGAACTTGTAAGTTTTCCAGCATTCGCTTGTCCCGAAAGGCGTCGTTAGAAGTTTCGTCCAAGACTTTGTAAAGCTCTTTGACCTTATTTTCGGCATCGTTACATTTGTGATCCCAACTCTTCCGTGTACACTCGCTGCGTATTAAGCCGACGATTAAGCTCCTCAACCTCAACGAACAGAACGAATCTCGTTCTCGTAATATATTCTCTTTATGTTGCCCATTGCAGCTCCTACATCAATCATCCTTGTCACCATGCCTATCCGAAGATTCCGCTGATATCTTTTCTAACTTCTCGCGCATTTGATTCATCGCTTCTTGGGCCGTCTGTTTCTCGAGCTTGTGGCAGCATCTGCTCTTCTCCAAGCATCTTCAATCTCCGATCGAAACGCCCTGGATTTGTTCCTGATCCTTTTGAGATATAGCCAACGCTTGAGCAATACGCCCTGCAGCTGCCGCAACCTCATCCTGCATCTTTTCGATTTTGTCCTGCTCGTCCAACAACTGCTGCCGCAACTGTTGGCTTGTGGAGCAACAACTTCTGGAAATCCTCTGCCAAAGCATATTGCTGATTTCCCTGCAAGTCTTTCACGGTTCTAAAATAAAATAGACCAGTTACCTCAATTGAAGCTCAACCCAGAATTTTATTAAGGCCAACTACAAACCCACCAGATTGGCTTTCGAGCACATCTCATCGAAGAATTCATCGGAAATTTCTTTCGGAATGAGGTCATCCTCGAACGTCGATTCTGGCGCCTGGGAGTCTTCCCCACTTTCTTCAACTATTTGATCCATGCTTTAACAGGCTGCAAATCTTAAGTCACTCAAAATTTAAATTTTCGAAGCAGCTACTAATAGCTGATGCAACGCAAAAAATATGGCCTTATTTTTTCTACCAAACAAATGGGTGCGTGATTCCAGGGTAACGTATCGTGCTACGCGACGGAATTGAAACTCCGGCTGTGAAATTGCGAAACAACCACGTGTCGACCGATAACAAAAAGCGCAACAAGTGGAAAGGGCCACAAGAATGAATTGGGCTCGTTATTCTTTACTTTCACAACGTTTAGTTGAAAACTAAGCTCCGACCTACTTTGATGGGCCATTGATGACGATAGTGATAATGTGAAAACATAGACACAGCCAGAGACGTATGTATCTATCGCAAAATAAATGGGGCACAACAGGTAAATGAGCAATACTTAACCCACCGTCGGGTCGCCCTAGGTGTACTGAGTACACGCACTTTGCGAAAAGTCGAAAAACACGTTGAAATCCCTTCAAATTGATCCGGCTGTTGGTCCTATTCCAAGATCTACTCTTCTTCTTGCTTGCAGAGAAGAAATTTTTCGAAAAAATCAACGAAAAGTATTCGAAACATCGTGTTTTAACCTAAGTTTAAGGCGTGTACTCAGTACACCAGTGCGACCGCTCGTGTATTTTTTTTACCGGGCCCGTCACACGAGCGCGTCGCATCGTGTACTGAGTACACGCGGAGCAATTTTGATAGTAAATTCCAAAGCTAGGCAAGATAGAATATGGATGTCTTCGGCAAATTTCTTCAGTAACAACGGTACCAATTGGTCAGTGGACAAAAATCACCTTGGAAACATCCTCATCTTCCTGTGGCCATCGGATTGTGCCCCGGGGGAAACCGACATAGTGGACATTTCGCAATGCAACATCTCGAACACAATATCTTCAGGATCTAGATTTTTTAGCAAGATGGGAAGCTTCGGCAAAGTTGTTCAGTAGGTCAAGGGCTAACATGTGATAGGCTGGCTTGTTTCGAAATTCTGCCACCAGATGGTGCTAGTGAGCATTTAATTTTTCAAACACCGATATCTCAAGATCCTGATTACCTAGAAAGATGATGTGATCGACAAAGTTGTTTAGTAGGTCAAGGACTAACATATGATAAGCTACCTAACAAGAAAAACTGCCACAAGATGGCGCTAGTGAACATGCAATATTTTAATCACGAATATCTCAGGATCCCGATTTTTTAGAAAGATGGTGTTTTCGGCAAAGTCGTTCAGTAGTTCAAGGGCTAAAATGTGATGATCTTCTTGATTCGAAATTTTTTCAATAGATGCCGCTAGTGAGCATGATATTTTTCGAACACAGATATCTCAAGGACCAACGTGTTAAGTGTAAAATAAACCTACTCAAAATTCTTCCACATTCAATTCAAATTGCAATGGGCTGCTAGATTTCAAATATTTCCATCAGCTAGGTAAAGAGCTCCAGGTTTATTTTTTTTAAGTACAGAATCTCAAGTTCCCAATTATTCTAAAACTTGACGTCTTCATCAAATTTATTAGGTAAGGAAAGTGCTCACCATGTTATTGGGCAATTATATTTTGAATTATGTAACCCTGCGCCAGCGTGAGCATTTTAATTTTCTGAACATCTTATGATACTGATCATTTGGCCTATTGCTCAATTGTAACCACCATTGACAGTTCTTTGATTTCCAGCACAGACAAAAAGGCGTCACACTCTCATAGGTGTCCATCGATCATTTTTTTAAAGACCGATTCGTTTATATGCAACCAAGCTGGAGGCTGCAGCGCTAGCGTCGTTTTCAGTAATGTTTGACGTTTACACACTACCGGCCGCTGTTGGCTCATCGGTTCAAACAAAGTCATTTTAGCATTGGGCTTACACGTTTCGCGGCAATGATTTTGATCGTCATTTTTTTAAATATAGTCAAACCTGTATTAGTCGATGTTCCATAGTTCGGTATCGACTCATGAAACCATACTTAAACAAAAAATCATAATTACTATAATGCTCCCTTTTATCTGCTTTCTTAAGAATATCTGTCCATGAGTCGATGATCTTTGAGTATCGACTAGAAATTTGACTGTACTTGAAATTCTGTAGTACATTCTGATGGGTTTTCATGCTGAATAGCGCCGTTTCGAATCAAACGGTTTAAACAATTTAGTTGAAGACTTCATTTTCATGATTAAGCAATCACGATCCTTGAAATTTGAGTTGAAAATATAGCATACTCAGTAGCACCATCTAGTGGAAGAATTCCCAAACAAGTGTGGCCCATCACAAGTTTGTACTTGACTTACTAACTTTTGAACCGAGGAGTTTATATTTGGATGTAATCGGGATCCTCAGATATTAGCAATCAAAATATGCATGCTCAATAGCGCCACCAGTTGAACGAGATTTTAAAGCTTGAGGTTCCTTGCATTTAGGCCTTCATCTTAATGAACAACCTTGCCGAAGGGGTAATATTTCTTAGTAATGAAAATATCTCAGGATCATTTTTCTAAGCGATCAGGATCCAAAAATTTCTGCATTCGAAAAATTGCATCTTTAGCGTCGGTTTGTGGAAGAAAAAGTTGTTCAGAAGATCAGGGACAATCATTATTTTACAAAATCTCGAACTTTAAGGATTGAGCAAAGAAAGAATTTGAGCTACTGAACAACTCTACCGAAGACGCCATCTTTCTAAGTGATCAGGCTCCTGAGATATTTGCGAAATAGATGTGTTATGCTCATTAGCGCCGACTGGTGGCAAAATTTTGAATCAGCTAGCTCAAACAATGATATTCCTTGAGTTACCGAACAACTTTGCCGAATACGCCATTTTCCTAAGTGGTCAGCACTTAGGAAAGTTTCATGCTCACCATCGCCGCCTAGTGGCAAAATCCCGAATTTCTTGGCTAAAAGAATGATAGCCCTTGAGCTACTGAACAATTTTGCCAAAGACGTCATCTTTCTAGTGGTCAGACTGCTGGGATATTCGCAAAACCAAGGGTGTTGTACAAAGTACAACGCGCGACTACTCGCGTTACAAAAATTCGCGCGACGACCGAAAGGTTAAGCTACTGGCCAATATTAGCCCACAATATGCGTCGTATTGAAGTGCGCTTTTGGCCCACCCCTTGGTTATGCGACCTTGCCGCGATGGAAGGGCATAATCCATTAGCCCATATGATGGAAACCAAAGGCGTAACCTGTAGTGGTGGTATCACATTTTGGCATTTTTTGCTTGAAGCCGCGTCATTATTTATATGGCATAGACTCAATAATATCTCGGATGGGATCCAACGGACATTCTGCGTCATTAATAGAATTGATGCCCATTTCAAATAACTAATCTATCCGAAGTGAACATTAATACTATTGGTGACGATCAGTTTGCCTTTTGATAACCTGAACGATCCGTAGTAGCGTTGGGCAATTTTGAATCGATGTTCCGAAAATCGATGTTTCCTTTCCGATTAATCGATTTTCTGAATCGATGTATGGAACGGTGTCCAGCCATTTGGCCGAACGCCGTTTGGCCGAATGTCGTTTGGCCGAATGTCGTTTGGCCGAATGTCGTTTGGCCGAACGCCATTTGGCCGAATGCCATTTGGCCGAAAGGGTCATTTGGCCGAATGCCGTTTGGCCGAATCATGAACAAAAAATCAAATTGCTACAACGCTGATGTGTAGGATTCATAAGTGTGACCCAATAACTGATAAGCTAATTAATTTGTTGATTTTTATGATGTGACGGGACGTCACGTTTGTCACTATATAAGAGCTCCAAGAGAATGATAACATCGACCCTTTTATTCAGGACGAAGTTGTGATCTCCACACTTCACGTTAAAACTCTGAGGTGATGATTGATTCGCCACTGGATTACCAATGGTGTAATAAGGTTTCAAGAGTTTTTAATGATTTCATCAGAAATTTTTCCTTCTTTAAACAAAGGCTATTCTTTCTAGTTATACAGGTTCCATTACTATCAGCAATGACTGACCTTATATTTTAATTGGGAATTTTTCCTTCTTTAAATCATCGGCAATTCTTTGTTGTTGTACTGGTGAAATTAATTATTATATGCATTGCACTTATTTTAATTTTCATAAGAGATTTATCCTTTCATGAGGGAAATATTTTTCATAATTAATTTAATTAAAGCTTAAAATACGTTCTTTTCAAAACATATTTTTTTTAGCTCAAGGGTTAACTTACACACTCCGAAAAAATCATGCGATTCTACGTCTTTTGTGCTGGCTGCTTGGTCGTTCATAGAAGTTAATATTCAATGTTATCTTCTTTTCCAAGCAGCCTAGATAGCCGTGTAGTGTCGGTAGTGGTTGTCTCAACTGGCTAAGAATAACACTACGGATTGCCTGATCCTGTAGTAAAAATCTACTAATCAGGTAACCCCAATCCCAAGGTGTGATGCGACCCGTGCTGATGGATGAATGGTTGAGGGGGTTTAAAATATGCTCAATCGCTAACGGAGCCTGGAGAGCACCAGGGCGAACTCTCCAGTATGTAGCTCTTACTGCATTAGGGCGGGGCAATGATGCAGCGGACCGTCTTTCCCCAGCGACTCGTGGGACCAAAAAATGAGTGCAAATAATCAAACCAAAATAAAAGGTGTCGACTGCCTTCCTCAGTTCGAAAAAGGTGACGACTGCCTCTCCCAGTCGGATGAAACGGAAACAGAGAATGCTTTTGGTAAGCTTGGACTGACCGAAGATGAGCTTCTCAGTAGTTCGCATGAAAACATGGAAACCGACCTCCCTCTGACACTCCCGAACGACCCAGGACTCCATCCTTCGGTTGAACCAATGGACGACGAAGAGGATGGAATTACAGTCACAATAAACTTGACAGGATCGCAGCCATCAATCACAGGATCGAACGTCACCTCGGGTCCTATTGATGGGAAGACCGATCAACATCCAACAGATGACGCGAACAAACAAAAACCTACTGGCACCAAAAAGATCACTCGGAGCCAAAGGAAGCAGCTAAAAGCACTCCGACAAAGTGGCTTAAGCCGCCCTGAGGCCCTATCCAGAATCACGGGGGGTGAGGCTATGGTGTCAACTCCTTCGAAACGCACTCGGCAGGACCTTGACAAGTCTACAAATGCTGAAGAAGAACATAAGCAGAAACGGATGAAACAACACCTGAATCCGAGAAAGCGCGTTGGGCAACAGGAAACCAACAGCTCAACAGCCTTGACGATCAACAAACCCCCTCCAGAAGATAAAAAACAGACTAGTCTAAGCTACGGTGAAATTACCAGTCGCAGGAGAGTCGGAATAATCCCAAAAGACTTCCCCACGACCCAACTTTCAACGACTCAGCTGGACGTTCTCCAGGAGGCACTGCTGCTTCGGGTTGAACAACAACGGAACGCGACAATGAAGCCCAAGTTCTCTAACCTTATCTACAAGTCTGGCCATATGGTTCTTATTTGTAAGGATCAGGAGACTGCGGAATGGGTAAAGGAGATAACACCTGCATTAAATCCCCTGGAAGGCGTTGAGTTGGTTGCAATGGATGAGGATAAGATTCAACGTCCAGAACTGATTCGAGCCTTCTTCCCTCAAAGCGCACAATACACCGATGATCGTATCAAAGCTCTCATCGAGAGTCAGAACGATCTGCTAACCAACAACTGGCGTGTCATGCAACGGCTCACTCCTAACAACAAGCATGTGGTGTGGGTCTTTAATGTAGATGGACCGTCCATGGAAAAACTCATTCAATCCAAGTTCATCCTCAACTACCGCTTTGGAGAAATACAGTTGAGGAAAGTAAAGAGCACAACCCCAAACTCCAATGACAATCCAACTGGACAGCCGACCCAAGAGAAATCTGAGGAGGCCTCTAGTAGCATCCCACAACCAACTCCCACCATACAGGCTAGCTTGTCTTCCTCTGATGGAAAAGATGCATATTTGACCTCACTTCCTGGCCCAAGCGGTGTCACCTCAATGGCTCCCAATAAGGGCAGTGGAAATGTCAAAAGTGTAAAATTGACCACAGGGGATAAGCCAGCAGGCCTAGGTAAGGGAAAGGACAAAAACCAAAATCTAAGACATCCCCCAAAATCAAAAGTTGATGATCCGCAACATCCAAAGAAGGACGGCAAACGTCCGGAAAATGCGAAACGCCTCAGCAATGATTAAAATCCTCCAAGTGAATCTCCATCATGCTCAGTGCGCAACAGATGTGCTTTGCAGGAGATTCACAAAAGAACACCTTTCCGTGGCACTGATTCAAGAGCCATGGGTCAACAAAACTCGAATACAAGGTATTCAACTAAACTCGTGTAGGTTGGTATATGATGACAGCCAGCTCTCTCCCAGAGCAGCTATTCTAATACGCAATGATACTAAATGTTTTCCAATTACAGAATTCATCAAAAGGGACATCGTGGCGCTCAGGATGGAGGTTTCTACTGCTAGGGGCAGTACTGAGATCATTATGGTTTCGGCGTATTTCCCTGGCGACGCAGAAGACATTCCTCCTCCAGAGATGGCTGCTCTTGTCTCTTACAGTCAAAAACACAACATCCCCTTCGTCATCGGTTGTGACGCCAATGCTCATCACCTTGTATGGGGAAGTACAAACACAAATATCAGAGGTGAGCATCTTTTGCAGTTTCTTTCCTCCAAAAATATTGACATATGCAATGTCGGTGATAAGCCTACATTTGAAAACATCTTACGACAAGAAGTCCTTGATCTGACTTTATGCAGTCAATCCATCTCGGATAAAATAAAAAACTGGCATGTTTCTAATGAAATATCTATGTCAGACCATAAACATATAGTCTTCGAGTGGGAAGGGGGTCTAATGATTCAAAAGTCGTTTAAAGATCCCAAGAAAACTGATTGGGAAACCTACTCAGCTATTCTCCGTTCTGAAGACTATATAATAGAGCCGAATATTCAGACTATTATACAGTTAGAAGCAGCTTCGGATTCTATTAAAAACAAAATTCTAAATGCTTATCAAGAGAGCTGTCCGATCAAAACAGTTAGTTCGAACAGAGATGTTCCATGGTGGAACTTCAACCTTGATAAACTCAGGGAAACTGCTCGGAAGGAATTCAACCGAGCCAAACGCACTTCTGATTGGAGTCTATACCGAAAGGCTCTGACAGAGTATAACAAAGAAATGAGACGAGCAAAACGGAAATCATGGGTTCTCATGTGTGAAAGCATTGGGAAAACTCCCGTAGCTGCTCGACTTCATAAAACTCTTTCGAAGGATCACTCCAATGGTTTGGGAAGTCTTCAAAGGACTGACGGTTCACTCACTGTGGAACCTCGTGAAACACTGAGTGAAATGCTAAGAGTTCACTTTCCTGATTCAATCCCACAAACGAGTCTAAATGCTGAAGGTGCCAGACTTGACGTCTCAGTTCCACACGGGTTCCTATCAGGGGACTCAGGAGCAAAAAGGGACGCAATAAAGGTTGCCAAAGAAGCTTTTACTCGCGATAGGGTTGTTAGGGCAGTGAGATCTTTCGAGCCATTCAAATCTGCTGGCATGGATGGAATCTTCCCAGCGCTTATCCAAAAGAGGAAGAGACACTGATTCCACACATGGTAGAGATTTTTAAGGCAAGTTTAGTTCTGGGACACATTCCAAATGATTGGCGTCAAGTTCGAGTTGTCTTTATTCCAAAAGCAGGAAAAAAGGACAAAACCAACCCTAAAGCATTCCGACCGATAAGCCTATCCTCGGTAATGCTTAAAATCATGGAGAAGGTATTATGCGAGTATATAGATTCTAAATTTATGAAAACTATGCCTCTTTCTAAATCCCAATTTGCTTATCAAAGCGGAAAATCAACGGTCTCAGCACTGCACACGCTAGTGAACAAGATCGAGAAAATCTTTAATGCAAAAGAAATCGCTCTTATAGCATTTCTTGATATTGAGGGCGCGTTCGATAACGCTTCTTATTCGTCT
The DNA here is from genome assembly GCF_002204515.2 of Aedes aegypti. Classification (NCBI taxonomy): domain Eukaryota; kingdom Metazoa; phylum Arthropoda; class Insecta; order Diptera; family Culicidae; genus Aedes; species Aedes aegypti. Next base: position 53,865 of record NW_018736249.1, on the reverse strand, counting down.
ATAGGTTCGGCAATGTTGAGGAGAAACTTCGACCCATGCATTGCAACCTGGGTACATGCTATGCTAGCAAATCGACAGATCTCATCTGAGCTGAGTGATTCGCGCATTACTGTAATGGCTACAAGGGGATGCCCTCAAGGGGGAGTACTATCTCCCTTATTGTGGTCATTAGTGGTGGACGAACTGCTAGATAGCTTAGAAAGAAGGGGTTTTGAAGTTGTTGGATACGCAGATGACGTAGTCATTATTGTACGAGGCAAATTTGACAGCGTTATTTCATCAAGGATGCAAATTGCTCTCAATCACACACTCTCCTGGTGTCAAAAAGAGAAACTAGGAATAAACCCTTCAAAAACAACAATTGTACCGTTCACAAAAAGACGAAAGGTACAACTCCACCCTCTTTTCTTGAACCAAATACAATTAGTTTACTCAAATGAGGTCAAGTATCTTGGCATCACACTTGACGCAAAACTAAATTGGAACACCCATCTTCAAACAATCATAAATAAAGGTCTCAACTCACTCTGGGTTTGCTCAGAGACCTGTGGTTAAAACATGGGGTCTAAAACCCAGTATGATCATGTGGATCTATAAAACAATCGTTCGGCCTAGAATAACCTATGCGTCCCTTGTTTGGTGGCCTAAGACAAAGGAAGCTACGGCTAGAGCTAAGCTGAACAAAATTCAACGTACTGCCTGTATTGCCATAACCGGTGCAGTTCGTAGTACCCCTCGTTTGCCCTAGATGCTATACTCAATCTGCCCCGGCTGGATCAATTCATAAAGCTGGATGCTGAGAAAAGTGCTCTTCGGCTAAAACGATCAACAGTCCTATTGTCAGGGGACTTAACAGGTCACCTCAGTATATTAAACGAATTTTCGATAAATCCTATTGTTGAAAAATGTAGTGACTGGATGGAAAAAGTGGTAAACTATGACTCGCCATTCACGGTGGTCTTTCCTTCTCGTGAGGAATGGGAAGGAGGTGGACCCACCATTTCACCGGGATCTATTAAATTCTACACAGATGGTTCAAAAATGAATAATTTGACAGGGTCTGGAGTATACGGACCGAAAACCAAAATCTCTGTCTCTCTTGGACAGTGGCCTACAGTATTTCAAGCAGAAGTCTATGCAATCAAGGAATGTGCGCAGCTGTGTCTGAAAAGAAATTACAGACATGCCACCATCTGTATTTTCTCTGATAGTCAAGCAGCGCTTCAATCTTTGAAGGCTTTCACTTGCAACTCAAAACTTGTGTGGGAATGCATTCTTGCACTGAAATCCCTAGCTGAACGCAATCGAGTTAAACTATATTGGATCCCAGGACATACGGGTCTAGAGGGTAACGAAATTGCCGATCAGCTAGCAAGGAATGGATCAACCAATATGTTCATTGGTCCAGAGCCATTCCTTGGCATTTCAAACTCTGCACTAAACACGGAATTGAACAACTGGTTGTTCGGTCAAATTCAATCAAATTGGAATACAGTTTCCAATGCGAATCAGTCCAAAAGGTTCGTAACAATAAACACGACACAAACACAAAAACTTATAGGTCTCAACAAAAGGGATCTCAGAACATACATCGGTCTAATAACTGGTCACTGCCCAAGCAGATACCACTTATACAAGATCGGTGTCGTCCAAAACACAAATTGCCGTTTCTGTGACGAGACGGACGAAACCTCACAACACCTTCTCTGCTCTTGCAGTGCACACATCCATCGTAGGTTCAAAATATTTGGCAAGCACTACTTACAGCCAGCTGATATTTGGAACGCATCCCCAGGGAGGTGGTTAGCTTTATTAGGCTGATCACGCCAGATTGGGGGAACTACAACACTGCAACCTAGGACTTCTGCCCATCAATGGCAGATGGTTCAAAGTTCAGTCAAATGCGCAAAGTATTCCGGAGGCACATTTGCTACTGGAAAACATTGTGTACATAGAGTAATAGGGTATATCACAATAGTCCTAAAAAATGGACGCAGTGATCCCACACCCGACAGAAGAAGAATACGTCTTTTGGATGCACATAAAAGAAGCGAGCCAAATGACGCGAATTTGTGTCTTATTTTAAATACGATGGTGTCTGATTCGGGAAATGTCAATCATAGCGGCATCGTTTTCATGTCCTTCATCATGTAAAATTACATTTTTCTTTCAATACATCTTTGAGAACCCATTTTTACGTCATTTCATCACTTACATAATGTGCCATTCAGTCATAATGCGAATTACGTTCGGAGTGATTTTCATTATTTTTAAGAGTGTAGATGAGATGTCATTCTCCTCCAAGATTAAAATTACAACTTGGGAACTGAACACTGCACCGTTTCTTGAATATAGCAATAAACGACTCGGTGAACACTTACGTCAAAGAAGTACACTGTTTCTCCGTTGTGAAAAGAAGAAGCCAAGACTTGTTGATGTCAGAACTATGACATATATTACTTAGTACGATTCGAGGGATCGAAGCAAGCCGATCCTGCAGAAGGACGAAAAAGTTTTAAACTATTTCAGTTACTGTCAAAAGTTCAAACGCGATGCCAAAACATCTGTTGGTGACTATCACCACTAGCATAGGTTCAATGCTGCTTACATTTAGGATGTTCTTTTTTCAGCTCTGACTGTTTCTTCAACTAACACTAAAAAGCTTATGTATATCAATGATGATATTTCCTATTTTTATGAATAAGCTGAATAAGTTCTTTGAAATTCAAAATGAATTCATGCTAACTGTAGTTCACTTTTGTTTTCAATTTCGGCCAAACGGCATTCGGCCAAATGGCGTTCGGCCAAATGACCCTTTCGGCCAAATGGCGTTCGGCCATACGGCATTCGGCCAAATGGCATTCGGCCAAATGACCCGGAACCGTATGGAACACCTAAAATCGGGTGAATCGATTCTCTTCATTCGATTCATTTTGTTGAAATCGTTGAATATTTCTTAATGTGTTTGTCGAGAAGAAACCATATTTTGAACTAAGCTTGAAGTAGTAAATCTGTTCGATTGATTTTCGAAACTGATTTGATTGAAAGTTGTTGAAATCGAATGCAAATGTGTTTGGTCTCATTTCAAGCTTCATAAATGTCAATTTTCATCCGATTCGAATCGATACGAAAACATCGATTCAAAGGATTCGATTACATCGGTGAATCGATTCAGCAGTTCAAATGTGAATCGATTCAGTAACATCGATGTTTTGCACAAATTTGCCCAACGCTAATCCGTAGCCACTCTTCCTATTAGCTAGCTAGACACATCGTAATCATATACGACGTAGGGAATATTACTCTGAGGAAATTACTAGTAGATTCACTGAGTAGAAATAAGTGGCGACAATCTTATTTTAATATGGTTTTTACATTGCCATAAAAAAATACCTCTTTTGTAACAACGGTATAAATAACCTAATTCCAGCTTCATTTTCGCAAAATTTACAAGTAGAAAGTAGGCGTTGTGAAGTATTGCATTTGCACCCGAAAGGTGAATCTTGTAGGAGACTGTAATAGAAGCCTAACTTTACTCTTAAATATTCACTATAAAATGACTATGGAAAGTAAGACGCTGAGATCGATCATTAGGGTACACTTGCTAGTTTTGAGAAATTGTTGAACAGACAAGGAAAGTGACTTTTTTCTTTAAGGATAAAGAAACGTAAAGACCTGAAATTAACTAGAACTACTATTGAACAGCCTAATTTTGTTAAGACTTGACGACAATTGACATTTAAGACTCTAATCTTACGTAAAAAACAGGAGTAATCAGAATAGCACTTGAATGACAAATTTTTCAAAACCATTTCGACTAGACAGTATAAGTAATGACAATACTACACTACTATTTCAAAAAATTCTGCTGATTTTCACAATGCTTCCTTTTCTCAGAAGCAAGGGAAAATGGGTGTTTTTAAAAAACTACCACGTCACAATACTAATAAAAAACAGTGTTCATGTGGGCACCATAGCCTAGTCCGTCTGAGAATTGGTCCTGGTAAAGGGGAAACTTTTTTTTTTCTATCTTTATTAACGAGATTTTTAGCCCTGGGCTAGTTCATCTCGAGACCAACGGCTTTACTTCCCTTCCGAAGGAAGTCGTCACTGATTTTTTTTTGTGACTATCTCGGGGATGGGGATTCGATCCCAGGTCCTCGGCGTGAGAGGCGTGTTTTCTAACCCCTACACCAGTCCGTCCCCTTCAGAGGGGAAACTTGGCAAAAGCCAGACCGAGGGTTCAGCCTTGACAAGTTAAGCTGTCAGGCAGCTCCAACTAAAAACCATACAAAAAAATATATATCGTATTGAAGTGCGCTTTATTCCAAATGGATTCGGCGGAGAAAACCCCCACATGCCAAAATGAATCATGAAATTGCCCAAGTAGTTCTCTTCCATATGAACATAAAACATAAAAATTGAATCTTTCGGATTGCGAGGAAAAGTGAATGAGAAAAATAAAAAGGCAAATGGTTTTGTTGATGAAATATTCAGCTTTTTTTTTATTAAACTGCTCTAGCAATTCTTTCGTACTTTTGCATTTACGATTCATTTCTTTAATGCTTGCATAATCACAATATATCTTAGTTTATGACTCACCCTCTTCTCTTACAGATTTCAGGCGTTGACTTATTTGACATGCGTTTCCTTTACATGTTTGAGATATACCTACAGTTGATGGTACAAGATTTTTTTTTCTTTTGACATTTTTCTAAGTTAAGAAAATTCAACCACTTTTCTTTTTTTCTTGTTTTCATCATATATACAAAATTATTGAACTAACTTGTATTCGAAGTATACACAAAACATTTTCTTTCTTCGTAAAAAAGATATCACTCTAATTTTTAGTTTTCAGCATTTTTATGCATTCACATTATCATTTTAGATTAGATAAAAATAAGGTTATATTTGTTAGATTTCCATTACTTTTTGCCAAAAAATGTGCTCAATTAACGCGTGTTATGTTGCACAATAGATGATCCTTTTTCAACTATAATTCAGATAACTCTTTCCAACATAAACCTTCGGCTATTTAACAGAATAAAATGAATTGAAGCTAATTTTCTATCCTTACTTCCAGAACGGATTTAGGTCAATGAATTTATGATTTATACTGAATTTTACCATGGTCGCAAACCACTGTAACTGTACATAAGTCTTTCAGATTAACTAACATGATTTGTAATATTTAGAGAAGGAATGTATTGAATCAAGTTTATTGTGTTTAGATCAAGAATCAGGGTTACATGGTTTGGATGATGTATGGAACATGATACTATAAAACTAAAAATGAAATTGCACGGTGACCAAACAACTTTATTAAAAACATTTCTGATACCGATTGCCAAAGGAATGACATATACTGTAAGCGGGGTATTTCATATATTGAACACTTGAATTGCAATGCGAGTTTCTACATATGAGGTTTTTTTTTTGTATTTGATGAAAAAACTTCAAAAATATGGAAGGAATTTGATTGTAACCTTGTAAGCCATTATCTTTAGTAAGTGGTACATTCTAGAAAAACATATTATTATACCAACCCTTAACAGTTTACGGATAGATCCAGGAATATTTCGACAAATTGTTAATCAAAATTTAGTTTGAATTAAGGCATTAGACATTAAAACATGATATGCTTCGAAAATTAGAATTAGAATCTCCAGTCTTGGAACATCGACTCATGGAGGTTTAATTGTATTGTCAAATGTATTCGAATAGTTGTGATGGTCATAATGTAAACTGGAAATATTCAAGTGAACACATTAATTATGCAATTCTTACGAAGTTCGTAGTACAGTGAAACCTCCATGACTCGATGTTCCATGACTCGATATCGACTCATGGAACCATACTGAAAGCAAAATTTCATGGTTACTATGACCATCCCCTCAAACAGTTTTCCAAGGCATTTGTTTCCACGCCTCGATATTTCCATGAGTCGATGGTCCTTTCAGATATCGACTCATGGAGGTTTGACTGTAAAGCAAGTTACAAGCATACCAGATTTCGTTTTGCATAGGTTTTCACAAATGTTTCCTGAATTTTTCACATTTTCTACGATTAATGATCGATGAATTCAGAGCTAATTGGAAAAATTTGAACAAACGATACAAGATGGGTTTCAATTTTCAGTCAGGACTTTGTAGAGGGACCGTAAAAAACACAATCAAAGCTAATCTTACAATCTAACATTTGTCACCTTCACAAACGGTTATAATTGCAACAGAAGCTATTTGTTTTAAGTGTAGAACATCTTATATTTTACATAATCAAAAAATAAAACCAAAAAAATATGTAAGCGAAAACTTTAAAGAATAAGTTAAATCAATGTAAATAGAAGTACATTTTCTTTTTAGTTTTTGCAATGATTTTTTTTTTTGGAGTTTTCTTTGGGCAATATGATCCCGGTCACCTTTTTTTTAAATAAAGCATTCTTGTGATTACCACTGATAAAAAGAATCGGGTACTCTGGTTTATACAAATCCTTCAGAAAAAAAATTGGATAGCTTTGAAAAGAGATGCGTAAATTTCAGTAAAAACATGATTTGATAATTTTACTTCGTCTTATGTTTTGTAAAATACAAATAAAACAGACATGTTACATTTTAGTAAAAACAAATACCTCACAGTAAGAAAAGAACTCGTCACGTGAAAAATTCAACAATAGTTAACTAAAAAGAATTGAGTTTTTTCAGCGCTGCTAATCTCTAGGTCCCCACTTCACGAACATAACAATCTCGACAAACCCGCACCGCCTTAGTCAATCCGTATTTGGGAAGTGGTGCAGAGGCGCTCGAGCATACGCCACAGAAAACCCCACCACAATTCCGACAGTGATGTCGCCTCCTGAATGGTGTAAATGAAGAGGCACACGCCATGCAACGTGGCGCATCTCCATCTGGAATCCAACGGGGAGGTGCCTCCGGCATGCGGCGTTCTTCAGCAGATGTTCCATTCACTGGACTGTTCGGACTAGATCGACTTCGTCCGTACTCGCCTTTGGACCCAATTGCACTGTGTCTTCGGTGGCTATCACGTAAATTGGAATCTGTGGCTCCACCATTGTTTTCGACCACAATCGACGTTTCACTTAAACTAACACTTCGTTCTTGGACATTCCTACTGGAGCTAGAGCCACCACCGGTAACAACCGAAACAGAAACATTAACTGTCACACCTCCACTCTCTGCAGTAGTCATCATAGTGCGCGGAGCAGAAGAAGCTCGTATGGGAGAAGTGCCCGGAGATCCAAAAACAGAGTCATGCGGATCTTCTGGATTTACTTCCTCTGCTGAATAAATGCTTTGACTCGACCCTCCACTGTTTTGACCGGGAGTTATTACATCCTGTTCGCTAGCACGAAATTCAAACAAATCCGTTGGGTCTGGTTCCTTTGGTTTATCACTTGACGTCGGTGCTAACTCTGGTGGCTCTTCCGGTTCCGGAGGTGATGAATTTATAATGAACACACTTTTTAGCATTTGGCGTAGGTCGGCAGCAAAATTGGTTTGTAATTGATCGGCGACTCCTGCTATACAGACAAAGAGTCTATGCAGAAGGTTTTCAGTAGTTCTGGAAAAAAGATAGCAAACGTTAAAAACTTTACATAGAAAATTAATCGATATTGAATAAGAGGCTGTCTAGCAAAGAACAGAAGCATATTCTCAAAAGTTTAAAAAAAGTACTTGAACAAACAAAGTAGCATATGGGCTAAATTTTTCGACAAAAAAAGTTGTTTTCAAAAGTAAATTGATTGTTTATCAATAGTTTTAATATTAAAACGGCGAGTTGAATTTTATATTAATCTGCTTAGTGTGGAATCATATTTGAGTAACTATTGCATAGTATTTATCTCCATTTCGTCAAAAATCAATGAAGCCTGGAACTACTATGGGAAAAAAGGGCCCGGCCCTAAAACCGCATGATTAAGGCTAATTGAACAAAAAAATTGAGCCTCCCAATTACACTTACGCACCTATCCTTCCATGAGGGACGCTAATTGGAATCGCGGAAACAGTATATATGGGATAAGGTTCATTGATGTCATGAAGACATCATAGTAAGCTTTCCTGTTTAAGTGCGTAAAACACAAATACCGAATCGAATTGTGGCTCACATGTTCACTTATAGAACAAATATTTAATTGAAAACTTTAAACACTTACGTAGGTAATTTATACTAGCAGAACTGCGCTCACTGGATCTACTGGAGAAAAATCCAGTGAATCGTAGATCTACACACGATTGTATAACATTTTGCGGTAATCCACTTCGCGGTATACCATTTCGCGGTTTGTCATTTCGCGGTACGACATTTCGCAGTTAGTACCATTTGGCGGCATGTCAATTCGCGGTCAGTACCATTTCGCGATGTACTGTTTCGCGGTTTGGACCGAGAAGTTTCATCTATCCTAACAGAGCAATTTGAGGGGCTGCCTGTGTTCAAAAGAAGGGTAAATCACCGATGAAAATATTATAAGTGATAATGCCAACAATTTTCAGTGCAACTCGTAGGAAAAACCACACCGCGAAATGGTATGGACCGCGAAACGACATACCGCGAAATGGTACTAACTGCAAGACGGTAAACCGCAAAATGATACAAACCGCGAAATGGTACACCGCGAAATGGTTGACCGCGGAATGGTTTACCGCGAAATGTTGGACAACCCTACACACACTTCGTTGTTTCCACTTTTGGTGAATTGGGACAAAATTGTCCTTGCTCCAAGTGATCTCACAATTGCTTGCCACTTTCCTTACAGGACATTTACCACACAATTCCCTTCACGGGAAGAGTGGACGTCTGGCTATTTGGAAAGAAGTATATCAAACAATATAGTATGTTACACTGATGGCTCCCTTCTTGAAGGTAGAGCTGGTGCAGGAGTATATTCTCGTGAGCTAAGGCTGAATCAGTTTTACTCACTTGGTAGAAACTGCACCGTTTTTTCAGGCGGAAATATTTGCTCTTATGTGTGGAGTGCAATCAGCACTTCAACAGCGCGTAATGGGTAAAGTCATATACTTCTGTTCAGATAGTCAAGCTGCTATAAAAGCTCTCGCTTCGGCCAACTCAAGGTCGAAGCTTGTTATCGCATTTCGAACTCAAATTGAGGAACTGAATTCAGTCAACTCTGTAAACCTTGTATGGGTACCTGGCCATTCTTCCATCGCTGGAAATGAATTGGCTGATGAGTTAGCTCGCGATGGAGCATCGCATGACTTCATTGGCCCTAAGCCGGCTATTCCAATTTCGAAGTGCTTGGGCGGCAACTCAGCACAAGCAATATTGGAATAGTTTGGAGTCATGTCGTCAAACAAAATTGTACATTACTGAGCCATCTCCAAGGGTGGCGAAGTATTTAACAAATCTGTCAAAGCAGAATTGCAGTCTCTTGGTCAGAGCGTTGACAGGCCACTGCCGACTCAACTATCACATGGCAAATATTCAGCGTGCTGACTCATTTGTGTGTGATAGTTGTGACTCCGATTATGGATCTTCGTATCACCTGATATGCAACTGTCCAGTTTTTTCGCAAATGCGATTCCAATTACTTGGTAAACACTTATTAAGTGAAACTGAATTCAGAAGCCTGAATCTTCAGGACATTCTGTTATTCTTAACCCGCTGTGGTAATGAGCTATAGGCTCTCTTTACGCTCATGCGTTTGCAGTGTCCCTTCCCTTTCCTCTCCCATCGGGTAGATGATGAAATAGGCTCAAATATGGCACAAATCTCCCAACTGGTGGGGAACGTGCCTTTGGAGCCGGCCTTCTGATACCTGATATATATCTATGCAAAACATTGCACCATCCTGAATCCTCAGACTAAGGAACTATTTCGACAACTCTAGCGCGATCTAGAACTGTCACAAGCTGGAAAAGTAAACAAAAACAAAGTACGCCTCTCCGTTTTCTCATGTGATGTAAATTTTCACTCCTGGAATTTAAGGTTTTTATGACTAAAACCATCAAACATCTATTTAACTGCGTAGCACATCATATCTTTAAAGTATTTATGATAAGTAGACGGAAATTGAAAGTATTATTATGTTCTAATTTCGTAGAACAAATTATTTGAAGATGTTGATTCTTTGGGGGTAAAATGAACCACTCAAGATGGGGGTAATATGAACACCATTGCAGGGTGAATACTACTAGATTTTATTTCAGATGGCGAGAGTTTTCCGGAGAAAATACAAAGACATACATGGACAGCCATCCAAATGGTCGCGGCTAAACGTTCCATCGATTCCGGATTGTCCATGAGATATGCATTGAACATGCACCAGATGCCGAACATCATGCCGCAACCCGTTCGATTTCAAAGGTGTTCATTTTACCCCCACTACATGTTCATTTAACCCCCAGTATATGTTCATATTACCCCCATTGTATGTTCATTTTACCCCCAAGTATATGTTCATATTACCCCCGTTACATGTTCATTTTACCCACATGTTTGGAACATTGACTCTGTGGAAAGAAATTTTCAAAATTATAATAATGTTGATAAAATTCTAATTCCATCACAAGTTTTCAACTATTTACATTGCATAAACATCCTTGTTATCTCTTTCCCTGGGCTTGGGATTATATTTTCCAGGGAGCGATGAATTTTGATAATTGATCGCTGTTGTTAGTAGTTTTGATTAGATGTTGGGTAAATTTCAAAGCAATGGCAACCTTTTTATTACAAAATTTAGATTTTATCTTCTGACCTAAAGATTCTGGTTAAACTACTGTACTATGCAGTTGGGCTGCACTACGCTATCACTCATCAAAATTACTTTCACTTCGGGAAAATATAATTTCAAACTGGCGAGAAGATTACAGACTGAGGGTGGGTTAGGAGCACAATCAGACCCTTGAATGTGCAATGTGGGGTAGTAATTGGGAATGCCATTGACGGTTTGTAATCTTCTACGAGGTTTTCGAAAACCAACAGGGCGCGTGCACCGGGTTGCGGATAGGAGCAAAGGGAGATCAATAGCATCTACCTAAAATAATAGAGCAAAAAGCCGTTCCATGATTAGGTAATGTTAAGCGATCTTCTATGGTGTTCTAGTACTATAAAATTCTTCACTCACTGGGAATTCTGGCCTTGATAATATCAATAGTGATAAAAACATAAAATAATACCTAATACTTAATAAGTACAATGTAGCTTTAATGTAGTAATAAATGAAATAAAATCAATTTTCTATACTTGACAAGGTTTTGAAGACAATCAATGAGTGAAAGAACTACCTGTTAGAAAAGCCACATCAGCTAAGTCTATACATATACAAATGTTGGTCATAGGGTCATGGCGAGCATTCGATATGTATGTCTATGACTGATTCTGATCTAATAGGGGCACTAGAAGACCACGCGGACAATTTCGAAACAAATTATTTTTATACATCGGTCTTACGTTCCGAAAGGCTCAGCTATGCTGCAAAGTAATTTTATAAGTTATTCATTACTGCTGTTTAATTGTTTATAATTCTAACAAAACTACATAATTAACTCATTACTAATCACTGTTCCTATATTCTCTTTTTCTCTCCTTCTTATCTGTTGCATGATTATGAGCATCACTAATATAATGCATGAGCATGCACAATAAGAATAATTTCAGGATTGAAAGCAGTACATGGATACCTGGATAGAATAGCTTCGAAAAGGGCGCTCAAAATATAATATTTCTGGTCAGGGAAGTATTTCATCAAGGGTATGTAAAATTTTTCCATTATTAACACCTAGATCACACAAACAAATGAACTAATATCAAATATTTTTTAAATATTTTTTATATAAATCAGCAAAAAAAACAGATAAAGTTTGTAAAGTTATCACCATCGATTAAGTTGCGCTCTGTATAGTAATGTTCATTCAGTATCAAAATCTCCTAAAGCGTCGCATTGTGCCATCAGCAGCCCTTAGCATCACTCTCATATTGTTATTATTTTGTTGTTTATAAAATTTCTAGAAAGCGATCAGCATATTCTTTCTTACTTGTACAATGGCCGATCTATTTGGAATTTTAATAAGTCAAATCAAACTTCAAAACTCAAATTAAATTGCTTTCAGCACATTTACATTTTGCAGCATTAATCGCATTACTGTGTCAAGTCTTCTCCATTCCCTATACCCTACCCCAACCCTTCTTATCCTTTCGATGGTGTTCAAGTGGTCCGCATAGACTATTACGGCCATTACCTATCCCTTACCCCGGCTTTGGACTGACTTGCGCTCTCATTGCCCCACCAAACGCTGCAAAATGAAAATGAAAATGAAATTTACATTGCATAAACATCCTTCTTCGATTCTAAGCAATTGAAAAAGAATCTGACAGCTTCATAAGCAAGAAAACATGAAAATTGCTTAGGGTGTTCATTTTACCCCCAGTTCCCCTACACGACATGTACAGCATGTGGCTTCCTTTTTTAAATAGCAAGGTACATTAAAGTGATGCAAATTTCGAAATGTTGGCACCCCTGTTTAAACGATTTTTATTATGATAAATAGCATCCTCCCAAAATTTTGAATAATTCGGAAGAAATTTGAAGTTTATATGGAGATTAGTATGGCAAACGTCAACCTTTTGTGTTCAGCCCTCAATCTCTTCGTTATAATATTTTATGAAAAAGTGAACAAATTCTTCTCGTGTTAAATCTTTCAACAACTTTGTCGAAGACCACATTTCGATTGGACGTCAGGATGAATTGTTATTCATCATCATAAAGTGGGTTTACATGCAGCATGCTTCACCAACTGTTCGACAGGCAACATTGGAGCCCCTGGCGAAGAGGATAGATCAAAGTAATCCAGGCTATTATGTTCTACAGCAAAAAAAGCAGTGTTGCTCTGAAAGTAATTGATTGATGATCTCAGCATTGTTTAGACTTTGTTAGCAATAATAACAAATTATCCTAACGGAGTGCTTCGGAGAGCCCAAGCAAGACGGTTCGTTTTCGGGACGCCGGGAGTTCGTTTTTTGTTTTTCGATTCGCTCGTTTGCTGGGCGGTGCTTCGGAAAGCCAAAGCAAGACGATTCGTTTTCGGGACGCCGAGAAGTTTTACGATTCGCGTTGTGTGAGTGCGAAAAGATATCCGTGTTCAGTCGAGGATGGATTACCAACTGGTGAGCTCGTTTCATGCTTATAATGACGCATTTTTTCGCGACAGCGTTAATTTTATGTAATTTTCAAACAAACTATGTATGGTTCGTCACTACAAGTGTCGGCATCATTCATGTTTCATTTAAAATATATACAAATATTTTTTCTTTTGTCGCCGTAACTAAAAACATCTTTTGAATGGTTCGACTTAACGGATGTTGACGTATTTTTTAAACCTTCTACCAAACATTTCTCGAGACAAAATGCAAAACTAGCTTTAAGTTTCATGGATCGTATCACTGATAAATGGTGACTCCCAGATCTTTTCCTCCCTCACAATTAAAACATCCTTCCCGTGGTTTTTTGTTGAGATGCAGAGGTATTCTCGGTCTCTAGAAGCAACAATCATTACACCCTAACATTCCTTCCCCATCCCAACTGACGGTAAGGAGTTGGCCGGCGCCGTTATTGATCAATGATATTAGATCTGCTAAAATTGCACTTCGAGAATAAGCGGAAACTCTCATCTCTTATTCATTTGGATCGTAGTGCAATTCTTACCAGTTCCGATTAATCACGGAGTAGCAGGCATTGACATGTACAGTCAGTCTATGCTATGCTAATAATAACAAATTATCCTTACGCCCCATCAAAATTTGCCCTTCGTCAAAGTTGAAGCTGGGAAAATTTCACATGAGAAGAGTTTGTTCTCTTTTCCATAGATTGTTATGACAAGCAGTTAGAGGACTGAACACAAAAGGGTTGTCTTTTCCATAGTAAATTGCATAGAAACTTCAAATAACGTATGTACAATCAAATTTCTTCTAAATCACTTCAAATTTTAGGAGAATGATTGAATCATAGTTGACACCGGGACAATGATTTTAATCATAATTGCCTTTGGGAGCAAAAACATCAAAATTTGCATCAGTCTAATGTGCACCCTTTGTTTGTGACATTTTTATCAATGTTTTTCAATTATTTCGAATTCTAATGAACAACAATAAATTTATATGACGAACACAAATTTCAAACTAAAAAATCAACATTACTACGTGAATATTGTTAAAACAACATTTCAAGCGTATGCTAGAATAAGGGAGTAAGTAACATTATCGATTTCACTTCGTCAATCCTCTCTTCAGTGAATAAAGGTGACAAGATGCCAGTTTGTTACCACTTTCCCGGGTAGAGGTGAATAACAAAATAATGGTAGAATAAGAACAAATTTTGCAATCATATCTAGTTTAACCATTATTATGTTATTAATATATGACATAAATATCTCATCAATAGCAAAACATACAATCATAGCAAAATTTGTCATTGGAATGTTATACTTGAAAGTCATGTAATAACTAACCAATAACAAAATATACTATCATGGTAAAATTTGTTATTTGTGCAAAAATACTAAAAAACATTAAATATCTAAAGAATAACAAACATCGCCAGTAAACAGTAAATTATGTTATTATTTTGATATTTTAAAACATTTTTTTTTAAATAATTCATGAGAACAAACCAACATCATATTTTGCCATAATAGCTCATTTTACTATTCGTTTGATATTCATTGAAGATTCAAAAAGCAAACGTTTTTAGCAGGGAAGCAAAAATTTTATTTTTCAATCATGCTAAATTAAGATATTGAAGTCAAAGAACTAAAATCACCATTATTTTGATCTACTTTTTAATAGCTTATTAAGTTATTATTTTGTTATCAATATCTAAATAATAACATATTTTGTTATTCACGGTTGCCTATATTTTTGCTATTATTTTGTTATTACAATGGCAAAATATGTTATTATTTAGTTTTTATGCCATACAAACTTAGTTATTATTTTTGTTATTTTATCTCTTATTTCAAACAAACAAAGAACAAATTTTGCTATTCAAACATTCTATTTTAATAGGAAATTTTGTTATTCTTTTGCTATTCTCCTCTACCCGAGTTAACACATCAGGACGCTTGAAAGGGTTGCAATCTAGTACACAGATGTAAAAAATGCCAACAAACTTGTATTTTGACACAATAATAGTGAATTCATCTTGATATGATCTCTGATACCCTCAAGTGGTAAGGAAAACATTGTATACGTAACTCGTTGCAAAACTCGATTTTTACAGCACTCGTCGTAATTATCCAACTCGGCAAGCCTCTTTGCATAAATGAAGACTCGTTGTGTCAAAATCATCATTATACAACTTGTTGCGTAAACTACTATTACAATCAAAGCAAAATTATTCCTAAACGCAAAAGGACATATTAGATCAGACTATTTAGCCTTCCATCTCTCTCTCTCTCTCTGGCGTTACGTTCCCACTGGAACAGAGCCTGCTTCTCAGCTTAGTGTTCTTATGAGCACTTCCACAGTTATTAACTGAGAGCTTACTATGCCAATGACCATTTTTGCATGCGTATATCGTGTGGCAGGTACGATGATACTCTATGCCCTGGGAAGTCGAGAACATTTCCAACCCGAAAAGATCCTCGACCGGTGGGATTCGAACCTACGACCCTCAGCATGGTCTTGCTGAATAGCTGCGCGTTTACCGCTACGGCTATCTGGGCCCCACTTAGCCTTCCATGTGTGACCTCAAAAATGGCCCTAATGCCCCTAATGGGTTAAAATAAAACACTGCAAAAATCACTTACTTGAATTTAATCCTTCCGGCTGCTCTAATGGCCATGGCCACGTCCTGTGAGGATTCACCGGTTGTGCTACTAGTACTGCTGCATTCACTTTGATTGCCAGACGACGGTGATGTATCACAGTTGGAGTATGTCTTAGATGAGGTGCCTTGATTACTAGGTACGATGACTGAAGCAGATGCACTCGCCTTATGATGTTTTGAGTTATATTTTCGGCTCGATGTAGCCGACATAATACTTCCACTAGATCGACGATGTCGGTGATGGTGCTGCTGTTTGTGAGTACGATATGGCTTTCCAGCAGATTGTGATGTGCCAGCACTGGAACCAGGGTCCATTAATTGTTGATTCGATAGATTGTTATCACTATCCTCGTCATCTTCCTCGTTATCATATTCGTCTATTTCTCCTTCTTCTGAAGATTCGCATGCACTACGACTTGTAATCGGCCGTTCCGTATCTAATTCTGGAGAGTTATCTACGCTTGGGTTGGCAGTGCCAAGTCCAGAATCCGCAAGTTTCTGGTTAGTCTCTGACAATATCTGTTCTATCCGAGCATTTGAAGAGGTTCCCAGCTTCAGCTCTTCGTCCGTTGCGATAAAACTATCGGTTAAGGGCGCTTCATTCGTCTGCAGTAGGTTACCGAAGTTTGTATTTGGAATCAAATATCCTGATGCACAATCTGTCGTCACTAGACTGTCTTTCAATACATTACTAGGATCATCATCGTCGTCATTTTCGGATACATCATCCTCCACGTCCGCATGTAATCGATTACTATCTATAATACGGTTACTATAAAAAACTACTGTTCCGATTGTCCCGAGTTTCCGATTCATGCCGCAGTTCATCGTTTGGAGAATCGTCTACACGGCTATCACTATTATCACTATTATTACTAGTATTAACATTGGTTGTAACGATAACAACGTGGTCTTCCTGTGGCAAGACATCGCTGCTATCATTTTCGTTTGCATCACAGATTAATTCTTCCTTCAGACTAATTTCCTCGTTGGTGCACAACAGCTTTTCCAACTGATAGAGCTCATGCTTGGTCAGCGTCCGAAGAAGATCTCGCATTTTGATCAATAGCTTTCGAAATGGTCGAAACATTTCTGAAATGTTATCTGCTGGTTGATCCATGTTTAGGGGTCCGTCCTTGAATATAACTAACCCGGCGACGATTGCTAACCGTGGAATGGAAAACATCAACGCCGGGTCATACGAATCCACCTGTTCCTGTTCAAGAAGTCCAATTTTAAGAGCCCGTTGCAATGTTTCGGAAAAAAGCACACATATGAGCTCCTGCATCTCGTACTCCTGCTTCGATTTGACTTGTACCATTGCACTGACGTATAGCAATTCAAATTCCGCAAACAAGCGATCGAAGATTTTCAAACTTTCATACAACTGTTCCGTCGCGGCATCGTTTATATCCAACCGCAGTGTCAAACTGTTGGGTGTGTTGTTCCGAAGGCATTGCTCTCGCAGCAAGTTTCGAACATTGTCCAAACTTTTCGTAACGGCTTTTGCTAGTGGTCGCATTACCCCACTCTCCACTTCACGATTCATGATAGATGATCCGGCCGCGAGACATTCTGCACCAAACCATAACTGTCCAGCCAAACTTTCCTGTAGAACCTCCTCTGGAAATTTGGCGCGGAAAGCTCGCGGCGCCCGATCGTCACCCAGAAGCTCGTCCATAATTTGATTGGTAATCGCCAGAACGCGGTCCTAAAATGTAGAGCAATGTGTGTTTTCATTATTTCATTGTAGGGGTTTATGTGCAGTAGAGTTTTGAGCATTTCCAGTCCGCATCAAAGGGAAAACATATTAAAATACATCCATTCTTTTGACATTATTTCCACATTGTTCAACTTTGAGGATTTGTAGCTCTTAAAATTATGGATAGATTTCAATAATTCTTGCATATATCTAAGTTGTATATGTTCGTAGCATATGTGCAAAACAAAAAAGTTGGTTGAATAGCGAAAAATATGTGTCCTTTAAAACAAAGAAGGGGCTGTGGCATCTCTGCATCTTCATTTACCCATTCTGCTATCAATATATCAACACATGAATCCTCCAGGGCAAGCACTCTTTGCTTTGCCAAGAATACGAAACCTACTTTCTAGCAAAACAATAAATTACAGAACACACTTGACATTCTTCTGCTTCGACCCACATCTGGTAAAAGTAGAACAATGCTGAATGTGTCTTTTCACCCTTACTCAATTTACAAACATTACCATTACGTCTATGTCTCTTCCGCACCATGTGCGTAACAGACGACGCAACGTTTAATGTTTATGACCAATTGAAATCCGAAGCGGCGAGTTGTTAAAACATCGCCTAGTACATGTTTTCAAAACCTTTTCCTTCGTTCCATGTAAGCTCCAAACTTCTCTGACAAATTCTAGATATAAGCAAACTTCTATGTATAGGTGAAGCAAACTAAACTATGTAACTTTATAAAAACCATTTGAAATGAAATATACGAGAGATTCTTACATCAGACACCGTTGAGACTAGTGCCTTCTCCGAAAGTACACACGCCACATGGCGAACCGTCGACAGTCTTGATGGTAAATTAGTAGAATCTAAGTTTAAATCCAGTCACGTCAGATTTCAGAAGATAGTAGTCACGTTAGATTGAAACCGAAGTACGAAGTTAAAGCGCGAAGTTAAAGTGCGAAGTTTAAGTGCGAAGTTAAAGTGCAAAGTATAAACTTCAAAAATACACTTGCAAAATGTCGTGGCTTTTCGGGGACACCTACGTGCAACAATCGATGAACTCGGTAGAGATCAAAGTTATCGCTGGTGTAGCGGTAGGTTTATTGGCATTAGCCGTAGTATACGGAGCTTTGCGTCTCCACGACAAATTTATGAAAGCCAAGATAGAGCGAACAACTCGCAAAGAAGTAAGATTGAACAATTCGGTGGTAGTGTAAACCAAAAGTGATGGAGGTGGTTTAAGAAAAACAATTCCGTGAACATTGAACATTCCAGCTTAAGCTGAACAGTGATAAAAGAGGGTAAATACCCAAAATTAAAAATATTAATCGAGCAGCAGTACCAATCCATGAATAGCAGCGGAGGCGGAATGCAGTGTGCAGCACCAGAAATGAACGACACTGAGTAGCAGCAGCAGCGACGAAAAGGTAAATAAAAGGAAAATTAAACCCAGCGCAAAGCGCGATGAGACCAAGAAGCGCATGGAAGGAGTGAAGAAAAGTGAAACTAAATATGATTTTATTGATACATGAGATATGAATGAACATGATTTTTTTTGTTTTTGAACTAAGTGTGGATTTTCATTTAATGTACAAAATCATTATTTAAAGTGTTTAATTCGTTTTGCGAAAAATAGGTCGATGAATATGAACAACATGAATACATACAAATAAATGGAACAGATAGAATTTGAATTCTCAATACTAAAGAATATTAGAAATAATTTATTAAAAAAGCCGAAAAATAGAATTTACACAAGGAGCACAATTTTGAATAAATTAAAAGAAACTAAGGAAGCACATGATAATATAAGTGATATATTAACAATTTTGGAGACAGATTTGGATATCGAAACCTTTAATAAAATTAACAAGAAAGCAAAGGAAATTTCTAGCGCAATTTATTTGCAGTTGCATCAGATGTTAGTAACTTCCACAACATCTAGCAAATTTAAAACTTATGCCATTCTTGTATTAAGTGTAGTGAGATTCAGGAAAACTTTTACGATGGCCAATGTTGAAATAATCAAAACGGTGAGTACATTGATGCCTTCTTATGATGGATCAATGGACAAACTAGATAGTACAATTGATGCTTTAGAAGTCATAGAAACTTTGGTAACCGATGCAAACCGAGCTACCATTATAAACGTTATTTTAACCAAATTAAGTGGCAGAGCACGACACACATTTGTTGTGAAGCCAGCAGATTTACAAGAGTTAAAAACCAAACTTAAAGCAGTGGTAACGGTTACACCACCCGAAACAATAATTTCAAAAATGATCGCGACTAAACAAAAAACTGATTTAGCAACATTCACAACGGAAATTGAATCACTTGCGACTCAACTTGAAAACGCCTATATTTCAAAAAAGATTCCAAATGACGTAGCAAAAGAGTTATCTACAAAAGAAGCTATTAAACACATGGCTTCTGGCCTGAAAAATGAAAAGACGGCTCTCATTTTACAAGCTGGAACATTCAACCAGCTGGCCGAAGCAATAAACAAAATACACGAAGTGAACCCCACATGCGAAGCCAATGTAATGTTTGCAAGAGCAAACCGAAATGCAAACAAACCGAGTCAGTCTAATGAGACTTGGATGAGCAGAAATGCACCATACAACCAAAATCGTTTTGGCAACAGGTACTCAAACCAACGTTTCAATCCAAATAACCAAGGTAGGTCAAGTTCGCGACATCAGCAGTATGGTCATAGATATGAAGGTCGAAATGATGATCGACAGAGTTTTTCTAGAAGGCAGAATTTTAACCATACTCAGCAAGGTCACTACAGCCACCAACCAAATGGTCACTGGCGTAGTAACAACAATAATAACAATCATAACTGCAACACTGATCGCAACGATCGTAATGTTTACTCTACGGAAAACGGGCGCGGGCCAGCTGCAACTCCCCAGGCCAGCTGTGCCGTGCCAATGAACCAACAAGGGGAAACCCGACACCAAGCAACAAATCCAATACAGCAAGTGCAACGCACAAACAATCAATGAATGTATATAATTGCAATATTAACTATTCAAATTTTGTAACACTAAAATTAGAAATGTGTGAAAAACCTGTCACATTAATTGTTGACACCGGAGCTGATGTTTCATTAATTAAGGAGAACGTATTGAAACATCTTACCAATATATATATAAAACAGAATTGTATTATTAATGGAGTGACGGATGGAAAACTTGAGACCATCGGATGTACATATACGAATATTCTTTTAAACAACGTTCAAATACCACATACATTTCAAGCGGTCACTAAAGACTTTCCTATTTTTACTGATGGAATTCTTGGCCGTGATTTTCTAATTAATTATGAATGTAATATATGTCTCAAAACATGGCTTTTAACAGTTGAATATAATCATGAAAAATTCGAGATACCAATTCAAGATAAATACAACGACCATTTCATTATACCCCCTCGATGTCAAATTATTAAACAAATAAACTTAATAAATGTCACCAAAGAAAGTGTTGTACTTTCAAAGCAAATTAAACCAGGAGTATTTTACTCTAACGGATTAATAGATAAAGATACTCAATATATAAACATAATGAACGTCAATAATTGTTCTGAAAAAATTTCAATGAATGATGTATTATCAAATATCAAAATTTTAGATTCGAGTGAATTTGAAAAAGTTAATAATAAAATCACCCGAAAAAGTAATAAAAACAGAGTCGTTAAATTGAAAGAAGAATTGAATCTAACACAAGTATCAGATGATATTAAACCACAATTAGTGAAACTGTGCACAACTTATAACGATATTTTTGCTCTAGAGAATGATTCTCTAAGTACGAATAATTTTTACAAACAAAAAATAACTATGGAAGATGAAAGCCCTGTTTACATAAAAAATTATCGCATACCAGAGGCTCATAAAATTGAAGTTGACAAACAGATTGATAAAATGCTTAATGAAAAAATTATACAACCTTCGGTATCTCCATACAATTCACCAATTCTGTTGGTACCGAAAAAATCTAACTCTGACGAAAAGAAATGGAGGTTGGTGATAGATTTTCGCCAACTAAACAAGAAAATAATTGCGGATAAATTTCCACTTCCGCGTATCGATGAAATTCTTGACAATTTGGGCAGAGCGAAATATTTTACAACGCTTGACCTTATGTCAGGATTTCATCAAATTGAGCTAGATGAAAATTCAAAAAAATATACCGCATTTTCTAGTTCTTCAGGACATTACGAATTTAATCGTTTACCTTTTGGGTTGAATATATCACCCAATAGCTTCCAACGAATGATGACAATCGCTCTGAGTGGTTTACCACCAGAGTGTGCGTTTCTATATATCGATGATATTATTGTGGTGGGATGTTCAATAAATCATCATTTGAAAAATTTAACTATGGTTTTTGAAAAACTTAGACAGTATAATTTGAAATTAAACCCATCGAAATGTCATTTTTTTAGTAGTGATGTCACTTATTTAGGACATCATATTACGGATAAAGGTATTTCACCTGACCCTTCAAAATATTTTACTATTGAAAAATATCCAACACCGTCAAATACTGATGATGTAAGACGTTTCGTAGCGTTTTGCAATTATTATAGACGATTTATTCAAAACTTTGCTGAAATAGCACATCCTTTAAACAAATTATTAAGAAAAAATGTAAAATTTAACTGGTCAACTGAATGTAAAACAGCATTTGAAACACTTAAATCCCAACTCTTATCACCACAAATTTTACAGTTTCCAAATTTCAAGAAACAATTTATCTTAATAACTGATGCCTCTAAAGTGGCATGCGGTGCAATACTAGCACAAAAGTATGATGATGTTGATTTACCTATTGCATACGCCAGCAAAGCGTTTACAAAAGGTGAATCTAACAAGTCTACTATTGAGCAGGAATTAACTGCAATCCATTGGGCAATTACACATTTTAGACCATATTTATATGGAAGAAAATTTCTCGTTAAAACGGATCACAGACCGTTAGTGTATCTGTTTTCTATGAGGAATCCATCTTCAAAATTAACCAGGATGCGTTTAGAACTCGAAGAATATGATTTCGAAGTTCAGTATGTACAAGGCAAAACCAACGTAGGTGCCGACGCGTTATCTAGAATCAATATAGATTCTGAAACATTATCAAATTTACAAATTTTAAGAGTCGAAACGAGAGCACAGAAAAAACAAAAGGTTCAACAATTAAGTAATGAACAACAAACAAATGTGATTCTAGATGATGAGCCTGATCAACTCAAAATTTTTGAATCACTCAACATCAACGAGATATACGAATTACCCAAACTTACCATCGAAAAGACGTCTAATATTAAAAACCATGGTATAATGTGCAAAATTATGAACAAAAAATTCAATAAGGAGTTGGCTCGAGCGCCATTTATTCCTCTGAAAATCAACAAAATGAAGGAAACCCTAGGTAAACTCTTAACGAAAATTGATGAAAAAGCGCACAAGTTAAAAATTACACGGATAGCTCTAGCGTTATCCAGTACAATTTTTAAAATGATGAGTATAAACGAATTTAAAAAAAGCATGCAACCAACATCTTCGTTTTATACAAATTTTACTATATGAACCCCAGCAAGAGGTTGACAACAAAAATGAAATCGCGAAAATTATACAAGAAAATCATGATTCCGCAATTGGTGGACATACTGGTATAAACAGACTATACAAAAAACTGAAAAATTTTTATATTTGGCCCAACATGAAAAATACAATTAAAAATTACATTAATAATTGCATTAAATGTAAACAAAATAAACATTCTTCCAAAACTTATGAAAAATTTGAAATTACTTCAACTCCCCAGAAACCGTTTTCAATAATAGCTATGGACACTATCGGTCCATTTACTAAATCAAACTCAGGTAATAGATACGCATTAACTATTCAATGCGACTTTTCAAAGTATATTATAGTCAAACCGATTCCAGATAAACAGGCTGAAACATTAGCTAAAGCATTTATTGAAAACTGCATTTTAATTTATGGTTCTCCATCCATTATACGAACGGATCAAGGAACTGAGTATAAAAACGAAGTTTTCAATAATATCAATCAAATGTTACAAATTACACATAATTTTTCAACTCCGTATCATCCAGAAACAATTGGTAGTCTAGAGAGAAATCATCGTTGTCTAAATGAGTTTGTAAGACAATTTGTCAATGAGTCACATAATGATTGGGATGATTGGTTGTCTTATTATGCATTTTGTTACAACACGACTCCTCACTCTGATTTCCATATACACCATTTGAACTTATATTTGGAAGAACAGCAACGCTACCAAACAATCTAAAAAAATCCTAAAGAAATTGAACCAATATATAATTATGAACAATACTACTCAGAACTGAAATTCAAAATGAAAACTGCAGCACAGAGAACACAAGAATTAATTAACAAAGCAAAACTTAAAAGACAACAAAACCAAGAAAATATTGCAAAACCATCGTCAATCAAAAAAGGAGATTATGTTATGATAGAAAATGAGAATAGGTCAAAACTCGATAAAATTTATAAAGGTCCATATAAAGTAACAGAGATAAATCATCCAAATGTAACGATATTTGACGATAACAAAATCAATATTACACAATCCACAAAAATAAATTAGTTAAATTCAAATAAAACAGAAAACAATTTTTTTCCTTAAGTAAGCATAGAATAGTATATTTTCAACTACTAAACTCAATTTTAAATCAACATTTATAGTTATTAAATAAATACCAATCAATTACTATATTCATTATAAAACTTTTATAAATGCAAAGATTTTTGGAGCTTGAATTTAAAAAAAACTAAAATGATCTCGCAATACTCAATCATTTTTCTCTTAGGGGGAAGGTGTGGCATCTCTGCATCTTCATTTACCCATTCTGCTATCAATATATCAACACATGAATCCTCCAGGGCAAGCACTCTTTGCTTTGCCAAGAATACGAAACCTACTTTCTAGCAAAACAATAAATTACAGAACACACTTGACATTCTTCTGCTTCGACCCACATCTGGTAAAAGTAGAACAATGCTGAATGTGTCTTTTCACCCTTACTCAATTTACAAACATTACCATTACGTCTATGTCTCTTCCGCACCATGTGCGTAACAGACGACGCAACGTTTAATGTTTATGACTGTTGCGCATGCAACGAAGGAAACAGATTTTTCCGTAATTTTAATCGTGTTTATTGGCTCAGCGGCAAGCGCCGCGATTAAAATTTTCCTGTAATTCATGTTTTGTTTAGTTTTATACATTTTAGGTTATAAGGTCTTCTTACTTACGTTTGTAAGTTTCCTGCACGGCTAATGGTTTGGTTCGATTACGGACGATGGCAATTTAAGAGGATAATTTTCTGATTTTTGAACAGCAATTATTAGCATTTGATTTTAAATTGTGGTATAACTTCAGCGTAAATTACCTTAAGACTCAAAAATATGTGTTCAATAGAATAACTGCATGTGCGATCAGCTCTCTCCCTCGCTAACCTATAAGGTGTACATTTTTCTGGTTAGTTTAAGTTTAACAGCTATGGTCACAAGACAAGTTACCGGCAAACTTAGGTTTAAGCAGAACTCACTAGGATTGTAGGGTAATATTTAGGCGTTAACTAATTTAGGCAATAACTAATTGTAGAATATCGAATTCACTTAGACGGCGTGTTGGCCATTGCAATTCACCTTTGCTTCTCTTCTAATTCTGACGTTTCCCTATCTGTCAGTCAACCACCGACAACTTCACTTCACCGGTGTCCTAAGACCGGGCAAGGTACGCTCTTTTGAAGTAGGTGCAGCGTTACAACTAGGGTGTACGCAACAGTCCCCCCCCAGTAGTTGGACCCATGTCCGGCTCACTTCCATTTGCACCTACGTCCAGCACAGCTAACTTAGTCGCAGGTCTGTCGTAGAATCCCGCAGCAGTTTGCACCACCGCAGAACGCACTTGTCCGTCTGAGGAAGTCTTCACAGATACTATCCGTCCCTTGGGCCAGCAGTTACGAGCCAGGTCTGGATCTACCACAATGACGACGTCTCCCACTGCAATTGGTTTGACAGGATGAAACCACTTAGTGCGTCGAGTAATTGTTGGCAAGTACTCCGCCACCCACCGTTGCCAAAACCGATTTGCCAGTGCCTCTGATGCTTTCCACGACTGATGTAGAGTCACCGGACAATCTGTATATGTAACGAACGGCTTGGATCCATCTGATGATCCCACTAAAAAATGGTTGGGAGTCAGCGCCGGCAACGAGTAGTCATCCACGGGAACGTGTGTGAGTGGACGGCTGTTAACGACGTTCTCAACCTGCATTAAATAACTTCGTAAAACTTCTTCTGTGGGCACACGCTGGGGTTTGACGACGGCCAGGATCTTCTTCACAGACTGAATGAGACGTTCCCAACACCCACCCATATGCGGCGATGCTGGGGGGTTGAAATGCCACGATGTTGTCGGAGTGGTGAACTCAGCCATCAATTTGTCCCGATTGAGCTCTGTCAACGCAGTCTTGAGTTCCTTGTCTGCCCCGACGAAATTAGTCCCACGATCACTTCTGATCTCTAAAGGTGTCCCACGGCGAGCGAAGCAGTTCCTTAATGCCATAATGCACGAGCTTGTATTCAGCGAGGCGGCTAACTCGAGGTGTATCGCCCGTGTTGTTAAGCAGGTGACAATCAAGCCCCAGCGCTTTTCATGGCGACGGCCAACTAGGACTTGGAGAGGGCCGAAGAAGTCGACACCCACATACGAGAACGGCCGCACAAAGGCTGCTACTCGAGCTTTCGGAAGAGGTCCCATCGCTGGTGGTGTAGGTCTAGCACCGAGAACCTTGCACAGCTGACAGTTTCGCCGAACTTGATCGCAGACTCTACGCACTCGTGGAACGTAGAATCTGGTACGTACTTCGTTTACACAGGTTTCGTGGCATTGATGGTGATATCGACGATGCACATCGGCAACAATAAGACGCGTAGTTGGATGATTCCGAGGAAGTACGATTGGCTGCCGATCGCTCTCGTCCATGAAGTCACATTCTCCTAAACGACTGTGAATCCGCATCACCCCATGACTGTCGATAAAGGGGCTTAGCTTATACAAGCGGTTCTTCCTGTTAAGGTATTGATCGGTCGTCGACAAAACTGCCAATTCTTCGCCGTATTCTTGTGATTGAGCTTGTCTTAGGAGAAAAATTTCTGCAGTAGATAGTTCCTCTTGTGTGAGCGGTCCGAGGATCGGTGAGTGCTTTTCTTTTCTTTTTCTAATGTTGCTAACGAATCGTTGAACGAAAGCAGCAACACGTAGTAAGCGTTTCCACGAGGAATAGTTTTCAGCATGTAAAATAGTGCAAACATCGACCTCAGTGTGGTGCATCAGGTTTGCACGAAGCTCCGTCGAAGTTTCTTCATCGCTAAGAGACGATTTTGGCCACTCATTCTTCGGTTGCCATAGGAAAGGTGGTCCGGTGAACCATCGACTTGTTGCTTTGAGGTCCGGTCTAAACTTCCACTTGGTGCCGTCGTCGGCAACGTTGTATTTAGAGCCCAACCACCTCCATTCGGTAATGTTCGTTGTCTCCAGTATTTCTCCAACTCGAAAAGCCACAAACTGAGAATAGCGTCGGTGATCTGACTGTAGCCAACATATAACGTCCCGTGCGTCCGTCCAGTAGTAACGACGATCGATTCTGATGGAGTGTCCATTTCCAATGCTCTGCGCCAGACGTGTTCCAACCACAGCTGCTTGCAACTCTAGACGAGGGATGGAAACGAACTTTATTGGTGCAACTCTTGTCTTACTGCCGATGAGGGCACACTCTATGTGGCCATCAATCTCAAAACGGAAGTAGGCCACGGCAGCGAAGCCATTTTCGCTGGCGTCCACGAATGTGTGCAACTCTACAGAAGCGTTGTCGATCCCTGCTTCATGTCGGAAGTAGCAACGAGGTATCTCCACAGACTCCAACTCGGGTAGTATACGCAACCAGGTCAGCCATTTTTCTAGATGCTTTTCATCGATCTTCTCGTCCCATCCGGTTTTTGATCTCCAGAATTCCTGTAGTAATACCTTCAGATACATCAGGTAGTGCGCGATGAGTCCCAGCGGATCGTAGATTGCCATCAGCACTCGGAGCACGTCCCGCTTAGTAGGATGCTTGTCACCTGACAGTAGCTCTTTGTTGCGATCCGTACATAGCTTGTAACTGAAGACATCATTTGTGGTATTCCACCACATGCCGAGAACCTTTTCCATAGCAAGCTCGGCATTCATCTCCAAGGATTTCTCGGACTTCGGATTTTCTTCGAGGGCTTCCAGTACAGCTGGTGAATTTGAGACCCAGTTTCTCATGTGGAATCCACCCTGGTGATGTATGTATCGAACCTCGTCGGCCAACTTGATTGCCTCTTCTTCGGTATCAACGCTAGTCAACATGTCGTCGACGTAGTGTCGGCGGCAGATAGCATCGACCGCTATGGGGTACTGATTTACGAATCGGGATGCGTTCTTGTTCAGCACGTATAGCGCCGTACTTGGTGAACAAGTGGCGCCGAATGTTACTACCTGCATCACGTAGTCGCATGGTTCCGTCGTGTCTTCGCTAGCACACCACAAGATCCGTTGACTATCCTCGTCTTCTGGATTCATCCGTATCTGATGGAACATCTCTGCGACGTCGCCTCCGAGACCAATCAAACGCTCCCGAAACTTGTATAACACTGGTGGTAGAGCGTTGAGCTGATCTGGACCCTTCATCAAAACGGAATTCAACGACACTCCTCCAAAAGATGCGGCAGCGTCGAAGACAATTCGGACTTTGCCTGGTTTGTTAGGGTTGAAAACCGGAAAAATCGGCAAGTACCATGTCCGATCGCCAACCTTTAGACTCTCCTCCGTGGTCAGCTTGCGAATGTACCCTTTGTTCTCGTAATCCGCCATTTTTGCTCGTACTGTTTCAGCTAACTGGGGCTCACGTTCCATCCTCTTAGTCAGACAGCGGTGACGTCTCAAAGCCATAGATCGATTGTTCGGCAGACGAATGTCATCGTATTTCCAAAGAAGGCCGGCTTCGTATCGCTCATTTTGAAAAGTGGTGACTTCACTCAGCTTTACTAGGGCTCGTTCATCTTCCTTAGAGAGTAGCTGGTTCTGTGGAGCGCTGATTCCTAGACTGTCTAGCGCAAAGTAGTTCTTAACCGCTTCGTGTAGCTTTTCATCCGATTCAATGGAATGCGAGCAGACATGAAAGCTGATAGGTGAGACGCTGGATGCCAAGTTTTTCGCTGACGGGTAGGAACCGTAGACTGTCCAACCAAGACGCGTCTTAACCGCAAAAGGTTCCTCAAGTTTTCCTTCGCGGCCGTCTAGAGCATGCATCACCCTTGCATTGCTAACACCAATCAAGAGCCTTGGTTGAGCGTTGTTATATGACTCTACTGGCAACCCTTTCAGATGAGAGTACTTGGAGGACAATTCAACAACCGATAGGGATTGAGATGGAAGCTTCAAGTGCCTTACAGTGTAGACTTCGTTCAGGCTGTGTTTACCGCTTCCGTTGTGTGTGCCGGAGATGTCAAAGGTAACCATAGTAGCATCCTTTTCGTATCGACAGGTGTCACCTGTCCACCGTAGGCAAACTGGGCTTTTCTCTCCGTTCAGGTTCAACTCTTTTGCCAAGACTTCGTCCATCAACGTTAGAGACGATCCACTATCAAGGAATGCATATGTGCGCAACTCAACCCCGTTACCATAGAGGATTACGGGAATGTACTGGAATAGCACTGCCTTGCTTCCTCCTCGGTGCGTGTGGCACGGCTCAGTTCGATGTGAGTTATCGGTGGCAGTTTTTTGCGGTACGGAGTTGCTCGAAATGGATGTTGCTAATTTATCCTTCGCATCGTTGTGTAAGAGCTGATGATGTTTGTACTGGCATCCGTTCTTCCCACAGGACTTGGCGGACTTGCACGGCCCACGATGACTACTCAAGCAGCTACGGCACAGCTTGTGCTCTCGAAGTACGTCCCAACGAGCAGAAAGAGCAAAAGAAATAAAACGCTTACAATTCTCCACAGCATCGCAGCTTCCTTGGCAGACAATACAACCGCTACTTCCTTCCAGCTGTTTAGTTTTCGGAGTTGCTTCGGTATGTGCGTTCAAAAATCCGTCATCCTTTCGACTGCGGCGAGATTTGTTGTCGATAGTACTAGAGAATTGAGGCATCGTTACGGCGCTCGCTGCTTCCGCCAACTTATATAACCAATCACTGAACTCAGCTAACGTTGCTGACTGAAGAGACTGTCGATGGGTCGCCCAATTCAGACGGATCATTGGAGGAAGTCGCTCGGCCAAACTGTGCAGAAGCGTGAGGTTACATAGGTGTTCCTCGAGTTCGCATGCCTTGACGGTTGCCACCATGTTGCGAACGGCTAGAGCGAAGTCGACGAGCGTTCCGAGACGATCTGCTTTGGGAGCGGGGAGACTGTTGATCTTCTGCAGCAATGAGTGGACAATAAATTCTGGACGACCAAAGAGCATCTTTAAGGTAGCGAGAACTTGGTCCAAATTGCTAGGATGTAACAATTGACATTTCACCGCTTCAAGCGCCCTCCCTTTTAAGCACTTCTGTAGGCGGACCATGTTTTCCTCAGCTGTGAACCCACAAAGGTGCGTTGTGTTTTCAAAAGTAGCGAAAAACAGGGGCCACTCTTCTGGTTCTCCGGTGAATACTGGTAACTCCTTCGGTACTGCGTGACGAGCGGCTATTTGGCTTTTGTTGAGCAATGCCGTTCCCCCTATTGCGGTAGGATAGTCGTGAAAGTCCGATGGGTGGTATTCGGGAGCGATTGGTTGAGAGTAACCCGTGAAAGGGGCGAACGCTGAAGGTTGCATGCGCTGATTACCACTGGGTTGAGAAAACGTAGGCACACTAGGACGGTGTTCGAGTTGAGGATGAACGAACGTCGAAGCAACGGGAGGGTTAATGACTTGTTGTGGATGGAACCCTGAGAATGTCGGAGGTAGATTGGTTTGCTGTGGCGGAACCGTTAAGGCACTTCGTCGAGCATTGTCGACAGGAAGGCTTTGATAATTATCCGATCGTTGTTGTTGCGGAATCAATGAAGCACCTCGTCGAGCATTGTCGACAGGAATGTTTTGACGATAGGTTGATGGATGCGGTTGAGAAATCGGGACAAAAGGCGAGTCAACCCTGTGTCGCGCATTAGGAGGTGGAGGCAACTGATTGTGAGCTATTGGCGATGAATGGCACAAGCGAGGAAGAACAACATTTTGACTGGACGGAATGTTTTCCCCTTGATTACACGCACGGTTCACGTTGACTGGCGACTCCAACAACAGCTGGAACCTACGCAGCAAATATCGCTGCTCGATGGCTTGCTGTTGCTCCAAAAACTGAATACGCATATCTGCTGGTAGTCTGTTCACCAAGTCCGCTTCGTCGGGGCAATTTAGATCGATTATTTCCAGTTCTTGATTCTCATCGACAGGGGCTAACTGATGCTGCTGCAGTGGGGTACGCGGAGGAGGTATTGGCGGGACAGATGTTTGTAAACCTGAAGTTCGAGGACGTGGGGTTGGCACACGAAATGGCAGTACTTGAGAGGCATTTGACGAGGGCAAATTCGGATCATTCGGTGGCTGCAGGGACAGTTGGGCATGTGGCTCGCTTGTATTACCTGCGGGTGGTGTCGATGAGAGTGGTGATGTTGGTAGTGGGGTCGGGTCTCTGGCTGTTAAGCAACCCGGGCAACTCCACGATCGATTGGCCACGTCTCCGTTGACTCCGACGCAGTCGAAGTGAAACCATTGTCTGCATATGTCACAGCTCACCATTTCACTGCTGTCCGGAAGGTTGCAGAGCAGGCATGTCTGCTGGATGCTTTCTTCCGGCACCCTGTTCCTCTTGCGGGGCTTCCGTGGCATCTTTCGTTGATCCGGGAAACGAAAATTTTAAAATGTTGCGCATGCAACGAAGGAAACAGATTTTTCCGTAATTTTAATCGTGTTTATTGGCTCAGCGGCAAGCGCCGCGATTAAATTCCTGTAATTCATTTTTAGTTTACATTTTAGGTTATAAGGTCTTCTTACTTACGTTTGTAAGTTTCCTGCACGGCTAATGGTTTGGTTCGATTACGGACGATGGCAATTTAAGAGGATAATTTTCTGATTTTTGAACAGCAATTATTAGCATTTGATTTTAAATTGTGGTATAACTTCAGCGTAAATTACCTTAAGACTCAAAAATATGTGTTCAATAGAATAACTGCATGTGCGATCAGCTCTCTCCCTCGCTAACCTATAAGGTGTACATTTTTCTGGTTAGTTTAAGTTTAACAGCTATGGTCACAAGACAAGTTACCGGCAAACTTAGGTTTAAGCAGAACTCACTAGGATTGTAGGGTAATATTTAGGCGTTAACTAATTTAGGCAATAACTAATTGTAGAATATCGAATTCACTTAGACGGCGTGTTGGCCATTGCAATTCACCTTTGCTTCTCTTCTAATTCTGACGTTTCCCTATCTGTCAGTCAACCACCGACAACTTCACTTCACCGGTGTCCTAAGACCGGGCAAGGTACGCTCTTTTGAAGTAGGTGCAGCGTTACAACTAGGGTGTACGCAACAATGACCAATTGAAATCCGAAGCGGCGAGTTGTTAAAACATCGCCTAGTACATGTTTTCAAAACCTTTTCCTTCGTTCCATGTAAGCTCCAAACTTCTCTGACAAATTCTAGATATAAGCAAACTTCTATGTATAGGTGAAGCAAACTAAACTATGTAACTTTATAAAAACCATTTGAAATGAAATATACGAGAGATTCTTACATCAGACACCGTTGAGACTAGTGCCTTCTCCGAAAGTACACACGCCACAGGGCTACTTTGGACACTTTTAAAAATCAATGAGATTTGATAAAAAAAAATGATTTTTTTCTCACAAATTTCAAACTATTCTATAGATTATTGTACATTATGATGTTACAAAACGTTTTTTCATCGATAAACATAATTTCGCAAATTTTTAAGCATTCTTAACACTTTTCTGCGAAACATGCTATTCATATCAGTGGCGACCCGAAACCTCACTTTCTACCTGTTCTACGGCTCTAAAAATGACTATTTCGAGAAATTTAGATTAAAAATCAAAAAGTTTATTATTGAAATAGTCCTTTCTAACAAATCTGTACTCTTTACATGCACAATTGTTGCTGAAATTCAAGGATTTCTATTCGTGGAACAGGTAGATTTGAGGTTAGGGAATCGCCACTGATTCATATTTTTAGTTTGTAACTTAAAGTTTATTTCCTTTTAAATAGAGCTGTCAGCTATGAATGCTTGGCTGTTTGAGAGGATAAAAAAGAATGATGTTAGTACCAAGTACTGCGATGATTAACTAGTTTTGTACAAAAACATTCGCTATGATTCTCAATGTTATGTATATGATTGATATGTAGAAGGATTTCATTTATTCCTGTAATTAAACATAATTTTTATTTAAAGCGCAATTTTTGAAGTTTAAGAATATTTTTTCGCAAGATCGTAAAACAATTAAAATTTTGCTAATGCTAGAAACACTTTGGTTCTTAATAGTTTTGAGATTGCATAAGAGCAGTTCATTTGTAGCAGATGAATGCTGCAATTGCTTTGCACTGCAAATCCATGTAAAATATGGCCAAAAATATTTTTTTTTTAAGATTTTGTTGTAAGTTTACTGTTTATATGTAAGAAATATATATTTTGTATAGTCATACACTATTTTGAATCTTTCGTTCCTTTTTCTGTGTTGTAAAATGTACAAATCAGAACTTTGAAATAAAATAAGAGTAGTAAAATCATTACCTTTGATCAATTATTTTTACAAAACAACAACTTTCAACACAAATTAGCTTAGCTTAGCTTAGCTTAGACTGACTACACATATCAATGGTTGCTATTCCGTGATTGACCGAAGTCAGTGAAAATGCACAAAGAATCAACTAGAAGTTCGGCTGGGATTGGCCATAATCTTCTTCAGTGTGCATAATTCAGTGCCTCTATTTATATAGGGTCAATAACGGCGCCGGCCACGTCCTTGCAGTCAGGTGGGATTGGGGGAAGGAATGTTAGTGTGTAACCTTTGCTTTTTGGAGACCGTGTTTGCCTCTGCATCTCCACAAAGGTTACTGGGAGGGATGTTTGTTAATGGGGAGGATCGTTGGGTCATAGGATTCACTTTGATAAGCGATTAGACCATGATAAACAATGATTTGTGAGATATATACATGCTTATACGTAAATATATTTTCATTTGATATGAACAATTTCTATGTAGAGGAAAATTATGCCGACACTTGAGGTGACGAACCATTCAAAGTTTGTTGAACAAATACCTAAATGTAACATTCCTACAGCTGTCAGGACGAAAGCATGTGTTATTATATTTTACTCATTTGAAAAGAAACAAAAAACTCGATTGGGACATCACTCTTATTCTTATGCCGACACTTACAGTGGCGAACCATCCAAAGTTTGTTGAATAAAGTGAACCTTTCGCAAGTCTACACTTGTAGTGTCGAACCATTCAAAGTTTTTTTAATTACAAAAATAAAGGTATATAAGAGGTGTTCTGAAAAAAAAAAAAAAAAATGTTAAACATAAATAAATCATGAATCAGAGTTTGTGTCGACACTCACAGTGACGAACCATCCATAGTTTGTTGAAAAATCATATTTACATCCCACCATTGTAACGATTGAATGTGCAGTCATACATATTTTATAGATTAGAAATAGTAGCATGAAACGAGCTCACCAATTGATCCGTTATCCTTGACTGAGCAGCCACAATCCACTTTCGGCTTCACTCGTTTACTCGGCTATAAAAAAGCACTCAGGAAAAAAAAAAAAAAAAAAAAAAAATAAGCGCGCGACCCAAAAAGAATAAAAAAAAAAAAAACTGTTCGGGCTTTCTTGACGCACTGCCCAGGAGCAAGCGTCAAGGTCGAAGGATCAAACAGAACTCCAAAACAACAACTTTCAACACAAATTTATTAAAATGTCTATGAAACATGACCGGTCGATAGTTTTGTTGTGCTTCCAACAAGTTTGCACGATATGCCAATTATTTAAACAATGTTTACATAGCAAATGTTTTGTACCTTGCGAATATTTGTTCGGACTTTTTTGATATATATATTATTGTATATCCTGTTATTGTTGATGTTGTTCCAAAAAAATATGCATGCCTGGTTGTAGAGAAAATATTGGTTAATAAAAGTGCTGAAGACACAAAATGGCTCAGATCAATATTTATGCTGCAAATAATTTCAAAAAGTGAGTGTCCAAAGTAGCCCCGTCCGACGGTCAGCTAACTGTACAAATTGTTAAAAGAAACTTCTTTCACCGTTAGACAAACTAATGGAGCAATCCTCTATGGCATTTTTCTGAATGAATCAATGTAGGGGGAGATCCCCCAGTACCGGACACTTAAGCCACTAAATTCATAATTCGAAAAATATTGTGTTACCCATTTATGATAAATATTATCATTTTTATAGTGTACAAAAATAAATTTGAAAATATAAATATGAATTTTGACATTGAGTTTTGATGATGTATTTTAGTACCAAATTGATCGATCTTGAAAGGTGGCACCCAATACCGGACACGATCTGGAAATGCCTCGAATTCTGTAAATTTGAACATCATTGAATGTGTACACTATAGAAATAGTTTATAATTACCAATTCAATGTAATTGCAACATTTACAAAAATAATTTGAGTTTTTCTTAGTTTGCAAGATGCCTATCAAAAACCTCTTTCATATATGATGAAAAATAGCACATTTTACGATGTTGTTATGAATGTTCATTCTTCTCAATTGTATTGCATGTTTGATACCATGGTCGACGGAACCCATGAAAAATGAAAGTATTTTGAGACACTCATGCAATAATTACAAAGATATCATATAACAAATCAAGCTGTCCGAAACTGAGGGACAGGAGGTGCTTAACCAAAATTGTGATTTGTCCATATTTACTTCAATTATGGTACAAAATACATTCATACTATCAAATTAGGATTGTGTTCGATCATGCTTGCGGGATCCAAAGTATTTTTTCATATTCAAAATAATTACTAAATAGGCTCAAAATTAAGAAAATACGTCAATTTTTTAAAGATTTTCAAACTTTTCTACTTTTTTAAAAAGGGATGCATATTTCAAGGATGTGTTATTCTACGCAAACATTAGTCTACACAATAGCTTTCTTTTCTACTACTACACCATCTTGATTGGACCATGATTTCTCAATGTTTCGACTTTGTCCGGTATTGGGTGCTGTCCGGCACTGGGGGATCTCCCCCTATGGTTTCTGAAAAAAATCTACGACCAACCCTGTATATGTTCTGGGCCATATTGACGTCAGCATTCCTGGAAGTAATTCTTGAGAAGCTTTTGGAACATCCATATCATATAATTCTTGAAAAATCTTTGGAACAATTTGTGGAGGAATCGAATGTACCGTAGAGGAATTCACGGCTACGCCGTCTTGGAGCGATTCAAACGAGTTTTATTTTAACCCATCATTTGACCA
The DNA here is from genome assembly GCF_002204515.2 of Aedes aegypti. Classification (NCBI taxonomy): domain Eukaryota; kingdom Metazoa; phylum Arthropoda; class Insecta; order Diptera; family Culicidae; genus Aedes; species Aedes aegypti. The sequence goes on along the minus strand of NW_018736249.1, from coordinate 17,731 downwards.
CGGGGATTGTGCCTTTTTCAGGGGAAAATTATTTATCGTTTTTGTCTAGTTCTATGTTTGTTCTATGTCTGAAATTTCGTTGGTTCACTCGGAAGCAGTGTTTGGATTTTGATCGGAATAAGCCGTTTTAACCATATTCGGAGAGCGTAACAGTTTGCGAACCATAACAGTTCGTGGCACATCGCATTCAGAGAGCCCTATGAATGTAAACATTCACTCTCTAGTCTGGTTCGTGGCACGAGAGCGTTCAAGAGCAGCAACTCTCATAGACTGCAACAGTATCGAGCCATTCGGGTAATTTATGTTTAGCATAGAATTGGTGATAACTTTCATATTTTCTTTCATATTAGCTTTTACAACCTAATTATAATCTATTGGACCATTGAACATCTCTTTGGTTGCAAACATAGCTCAGAAAATAAAAAATATTCGCCACTGTTTCTTGATCAGAATGAATGTGAGTCATCGAATGTTACAAGTGTTGACACACAGTGCTCGGCGCCAAACAGTGGGTGGTGTGTGTCTATCTTGTTTTCGTTTATGGTTGCCATGCGTGTTGTATGAATGCAGGCGAATAAATTGGATGAAATTATGACTCGTGTGTCAATGATCGTAAAATTTTCCAAAGCCTCAACTCAACGATTTCTTTTTTTGCAAACCAGAGGAATTCAACGCTACCTCCAGTAATTTTCACAAAGATCCAAAAAGCTCTGAAAAATTTCCTTGATTACCTGGAAGCATCCCTGGATGAATTACTGTAACATTTTTTTAAAGACATCCTTGGGAAATTTTTCAAATCAATTTGGAAGAATTACTGAAAGAATTTTTAATTCTTGAAGAACGGTAATGTTGGAGGGAAACCTAGGAAAGTCTATGGACAAATTTCTGGAGAATTTAGGACTTCCTTGAAAAACGTATGAAACGATCTTTTGACGTATTCATAATAAAATCTTCGTAGTAATTTCTGTAATTCCTGTAATTAATTCATATATATATATATATATATATATATTCAAAATTGAATTCTTATCTAAAACGAAATTCCAGGAAGAATTTCTTAGAAAGTTCAAAATCACTAAACAAACCCCTAAAGAGATCTTCGGAGTAATATGTTAAAGAAAACTACAGTAAGATATGTACAGTATTACTTGTCGTCCGTGCAGCATTTAAACGCGTTTAGTTTGCGTTCCAGTTCAAACCTTTGAACGAGGGATCAAGTAGGCTTGAACAATGAGCAGTTCAAAAATTTGAACCCATACGAGCTAAAAACTGAACGTAAAATGAAAACTGTCTTCATGGTAGATAAACGACATATTTGAATGCGGAAGTTTAACAAAGATGTTAGGAAACTTTAATGGTTCCATATATTTGTAATGCCATGAATTCAATGTGTTCTGATGTTTTTATGGTTTTCAGCTTCGTTGTGCATTTTGAAGTGGGCCCGTTCACTTCTCCGTTCTCCGTTCTCGAGCAGGTGCAGAATCTTGAACGAGAGTTCAATGCTTACTAGGTTCTCGTGCAAAATTAGAACGCATTCAGTTCACTTTTAGCTCGCGTACAGTTCAAAATGCATCACTGATTGTCGTAATGTCACGAGGAATTGAAAAAATAGTCTTAGAAATATTCCTTAGAGAAATGTCTGTTCAAATGAGAAATCAAACTCTCATGTTGTGGTTCCTGTTGGATTTATATTTGTATTCAATCTGGGAAAACCTGGAAATATACGAGAATTTTAAATTCTGTAAATGAGTGTCTACAGCTTTCTTAGTCTTGTAATAACGACTAGCTTAAAAAAGAGCGGGCTAGAAGCAAAGGGGTGTCAGTTACCAAATCCTAATTTTAAGTAAATCTCCTTTGAGTTTTTTCAGCAATGTTGGAAAAAGCTTGGAAACAGAAGACTTTTTTTACTATTTCCAACTCAAAACCGACCAAAATGTTATTTACACCTTTTTGCGTTTGAGCCCCTCATATATAGTCACTTTCCATTTCCAGCCTAAGATTCCATAGGGTTAATTTTTTTAGCTTCAATGTGTACACGTTTATCCTATCCAGTGTTGTTCAGACTCATTTCCCCGAAAATAACATTTTGCGAACTACGAAGCCACGAACTACTACAACCATGCTCTATCCTCCTAAGATAGAAAAGCAGATGGTTAAGCTTGAGTACTGCACACAAAATCGATCAATTTTGATTCCAGAGAGCCACAATTCAAGTTTCGGTGAAATGAAATGAGTGAGTGAGTGAGTGCGAATCATTTCACCGAAACTTGAATTGCGGCCCACCGAGATCGAAACTGTCGGATCCCATGTGCAACACTCAAGCCCAACCACTTCCCCCTCCATCTCAGGAATACAACGCACAGTTATAACAGTTCATGGATTCACAATTCGAATTTCGGGGAAATGAGTCTGGTCAACACTGGTCCTATCCATGGTCTCGAACGTGGACGCGCCTCTGACCCCAAGGGAAGATGTCCAATACGAAACATGAATGTGACCGTATCAATATGAGTGTTAACCTTTCATTATTTTTTCAAAAAGGTCTCTCTTGAAATATTTATACAACATCGGCTTGTTCATCGGCCACCCTGTAGCAGATTCTAGGTACCCTGAGGGATGTGCCCAAATCGGAACACCTCCCGAGCCATATAAATTTGGGTGTCAACCATTAGAGTTCGTCAAGACGATGTCCCTCGAGATATTTACAAGATCTCATGTTACAATGGCCACCCTGTAGCAGCTTTCCGGGCGTCCTCGGGGATGTGGACAACACAGAACATAGTATCAAATTATATGGTTTCGAAAGCGATATTAGATTATTTGTAGGCCTCCGAATAACACTGGTTAGGGATTGACCTTTGATTATGTAAGGGGTCATGGGGGAGGGGGGTTTAATATTTCCTACTGCAACATGCCATAATTTGTTTTTCTATTTCCATGTAGCAAATGGGGGGAAAGCACTAAAGTTACGCAAATAACTGCTTTTATGTCGTCCTGAAAATCATAAAGTTTGATATGCATATTGACATAATTTAAAAAGAGAAACAAATAATCATTTCTCTGAAACCCTTTTCGCGGAAATGGCCATTTTTGCGTCGGATTGATCTGATTTTTGCATCCATATTCCGATTATTTCTGGTTTACAGAAAAAAATAAAACGGATCAAAGATTGAGCTCTTTAATTTTATTAAATGTAGAGTTAATTGATATTAGAAAACCAACTTACACTAATCTTGTTATATTCTACTATTTTAAAAATCTTATTCAAAATCATGCTAGTTTACCTGTCCTTGTCGTAACCGTCCAACTAGCCGAGTGCATCTAACTGGTTCTGCCCGACCATCGAAGCTATCCAACTCGCTGGCAACGGCGGTTAGCGCTCTATCTGCGTGGTAGAATCTGGCCAACAGTGACTTATCATCAGCCTAAAACGAGTAAAAAGTGAAGAAAAGTACTAATTAGTTAACAATACAATCAGTATTGAGTGTTATATCTCAACCTCAAAGGTGATAACGTCGTTATCGGCACCACAATCAGAGATAGGGGTATCAGGGGAGCGGACCATTTGGCATAATTACCATTTGGCATAACCAGAACTATATCCTATCCTTCAAATGGTGCCTGTTCTTGATGAAACAATATTCTTAATATCCTTTTCTTGCCTTATTGCGTTATGCTAAATGACCTTATGCCAAATGACCCAGATACGAGTATCGGGTAGAGTTACCATCTGTACCGATTTAGCGAGACATGTCTTGATTTATTTTGTAAGTGTCCAACACACCCGCAGTAATTTGCCGATCTATTTAAAATGTATGAAATGTCCTGATTTGCTTAGCCCTAGCAGATGGTATCCCTAATAAAAGATTAAAAAAATATCGACTTAAACCAGCCTAAAATGCAAGTCGATTTCCGCTTTTTTGCTGCACATCCCAACATTACGTTTTCCTTAAGCGTCATACTGTCCCGATAACCCCTATTGGTGTGCATATAGTATGCGATGATGAACACTCGGTAGCGGTCTGTATGCTTCTCAGAATCATTCGTTGAACACTTATTGACTTTTCGTGGTTGCTTACATTGCTTATCAGCTACTGTGTGTACAAAATCTAATAAAGCGTCCTATTACTCATCGGAAAACAAAATAAGGAGCTTGATGCGCAGATCGTTTAAAATTGTAATAAAAAAAACTATCTAGGGTAAGTGTACCAGTTATGGCCATAGTGGCTCACTATTTCGCCATACGTGTTAATTTGAGTAATTCCACATTTCAAAAGGTTTTGTGTGTTTCAGCAGTTAGATATACGATATAACTTGATGTTGAAACATTCGAAAATATTAAAAATGAGAAAATTTTGGAAATTGTACATTTGGCCAAATAGGGAACCACTATGGCCATAACTGGTACACTTTCCCTATACAGGAAATTTTTTAGGCATTATTATAAATTTATGACCTTCCTAGAACATCAAACGTAGCCTTTTATAAAATTTGTATTTGCTTTTTTAGCACTGAATTTTTCGCGCATTCGAGAATTCATTGCATTTTTATGATTCGAAATTATCTTGAATACACCTTTGGCATGTTTTGACGTTTTTCTTGAATTTTATCTGGCCAAGGTGTATACAATCTCAAGTATACATTAGTGTCAAGCTGAAGAAACTAGACATACAAGAAAAATGTTTAAATTGATGTGAAGTGTAAAATAAGGGCTCCTGTAAAAATAAACTAATTTCATGTATTTTCACACGATTATTTGAAATTAAGTCCAAGTGGAAAATGGGGGGTGTCAGGAGTTGATGGAATTTTCACGCTTGTCCAGGGCGACGAGGATGGGATCCAAAATCGAGGGTTCTATGCCCACGTGGTATAAGAACGACCCCTACGCAGCTCTATAACCACTTTCCACCGGTGTGCTTCATTTATTAATTTTTAACCGTTGAGATTGCACTGAAACAGAATCGAAAGTAAAATGTTCACGCACTGACATAGCATAACGGCCGAAACAAACAAAAAATATTTGCAGGAAACCACTTTCCATCATAATCATTTTTCTCAGCTGTTGCCGTTACCTGCTGCTGCTGGATCCATCAATCTCAAGCCGCTATGGAAAGTGAAAAATAGTGTTGCTAGGCAAATGAAGTGTTCTCCACCAATCCGGTATCCCATGCAATCGGGCCACAAACACAGCAAACAAGATAATGTGTTTTGAATACACTGGTGTCTGTCTATTAAGATCCCTCTGTTCCGACGAATGGTTAGATAACTGGCACTAATCGACCGGAAATACAGCCAATATCGGGGCTTCAGATTTCTCTAAAAGGCCTTATCAACGATTATTGTTGTCATTCATCATTTTGCAAGTTCAAGAAAACATAGGGGAATATTTCCTAAATAATAAGTAGTGTAACAATCGCTTTTCGAATTATGGCAGATGTTTCATTATTTATGGATTTCCTAATCTCTATCCCCGTAACCCAGACTGTATTCATTTATTACGTATGCTAAAATCAACATTTTACGCCCTTTCCCCCTTCGCAGCTGTATGAAAAAAAAATGTTTGTGCATTACGTAATTTGCGAATGGCGCCCTATGACCATTACTGTTTCATAGTGACGTAAGGAGTTCGACCATGCAGAAGAAACCCGTAAATGGATTAATGATGCAGCTTTACCTGCCCATGGATTTTGATTGCGGCCATGCTTTTCAGTCTCAATTGCATTTATTGATTGCTGCTTTTAATTACATGAGCAAATAATTTATTTGAAGTTATCACTTTCCTCTATTATTTACGGCATGGTTATTCTATAATTTACTGCCTACTGCAGTATTACAATTATTACCTCCATAAGTCGATATCTAAGGGACCATCGACTCATGGAAATAGCAAGTTATGAAACGATAATGCTTTGTAAATCTGTTTGCGGAATGATAACAGGGTGTCTCTCAAAACTAGGATATTTCCAGGTTTTTCTAGGTTTTACAAAATTATTCCAGTCTCAAGAAATGTTTTAAAATACATTAATCATTAGAGAATGGCGTTTTTTGGATGACTTAAATTGAAGTTAAGATTGTTTTCAAAATGCAATGAAACAGATGAACAAGAAGATTTTACATTAAATGTTGAAGTGTTTATCATTCAATAATTGATTACGCTTTTAATTATTTTTTTTCCACAAATGATTCCATGCTGGATTTTGAAGAAACTTTTTTAAATCCATATGTTTAATTAGATATCCAAGAAGAATAAAAAATAAATTGAAACTATTGATGTGATCTAATATTGTAAACTTTCCAGCAATTTTATACATCAACGTAAATGTACAGAACATGTCAGATTTTCAAATTGACTTTAAATCCTTAGAGTTTCTGAAGAATTAATTTCAAGAAGTTATTGAACTTTGATATGAATCTTGATTCGAATCGAATAACCTACAAAAAAGTTTAAACAAATGTTTTTTTGGAGAATGAATAATATTTATGTTGAAAAAAAAAATGTATTATATCTATAAATTTTAGACAAAGAAACACAGAATATCGGCACATGTCTTAAACACACGTAATGTAATCATAAAAATAAGAAAAATATATGGGTAATTTATATGACATACTTTATACAATAGTGTAATTACAGTCAACTCTCCCTAACTTGATATTGAAGGGACCATCGAGTTAGGGTATCGAGGTATCGAGTTATGGAACGCAAAACCAGTGCAAACATGATCCAAGGGACCATCAAGGTAGCCATGAAAACCAACTTTCACTATGGTTCTCTAACTCGATATCGAGATACACAATATCGAGTAAGGGAGAGTTAACTGTATTATATAAAGTGGAAAAATAAATATTTAAAAATAATTACTCTGTTGACGCAATTGTTAAGGTGAAGATGAATCGAAGCCAAACCTCAAATTTTCAAGAGCACGAATCTGGAGAACCGAACATCCGTTCAGGTTGAAAACTTAATCGATTGATCACTAGCTGGTGGTGACCAATCGATTAAGTTTTCAGCTCAAATGGGTGTTCGGTTCTCCAAATCCGTGCTTTTAAAATTTGAAGTTTGGCTTCGATTCATCTCCACCTTAAAGGGCTATTGTGACAGAGATTAGTCGTAGAAATTTTATGGTAGGGAACTGATCAAGCCACTTTTAATGACCAGTTGTTGTCCCGCATGGCAGATGACGAAGATGACTCAATTGTCAACAGTATATGTATATAATTAACGTCTTCATGCCTTCACCACTAAGTAGCACATTCTGAAACGTGACAAAATAATTTGACGTGTTTTGCCACACATCACCAAGCGCGGTTTAGCGAGTTACAAGAATAAGACTGAAATGGACCGATTTAGTCATACTACGACATTAGAACTTTTATAAGAACGAATTTATAATTATAATTAATACCTGGATACACAAATATGGTAAAATCATTGTGAATATCTGGAGTAGAGACAATTGTCTGCTTGCGCACTTGCATCGCAGCAAACATTGAATAGTTTTTTTTTTCTAATACATTAGTTAGATCGCCTGCTTTGAGCTTGAAAAATTGAGAGTGATAATAATCCATACAGAATACCATGGCCACACAGTTACGGATAACCCACAGTTACGGATCTCTTCGGCGTTCAACATCGCATAACTCGATCAAAACATACACGTTAGCGTAAAACTTTTTTTGCTAAATCATACTATTTGTCTTCTACCATTTGTAATGTTAAACACAACATTCAACTACTAAATAACGGAGTTTGTGACAAATGTTGAGTTGGTACTACACAGCTTTCATAATATGGTCGTTTTCTGTAAGAATTGCCGTCAGCATTTAGAGTTCAAATATGCTTCCAAACAAGGACAATTAACATGGTTTAATGGTCATAGCAGGATTTTCAAAAGTGTAAACTATCTGAAAAGCGCTTTCAGGTTGTATTTATTAATGCATTCCTAATTCGTTTTGTCTACTGTCCATTAAAGGTCATTATAACCTTGTTTCCAGCACCGAAACTGCAATTTTTTGCAGAAATATGTGACGTTTTGTTAACTTTTGCCAAATCATGCAAAATAAATGCAATGAGTTGAAAATATCTTGATTTTGCACACTGATCCGTAATATGTCACAATTTGATCCATAATCAGTGAATCAATTGTCACCCAACACGCAGCAACAAAGACATTGTCATTTCCTATTCTTGTTGCAACAATTTTATTCCGCAACATCAGTTTATCATCACTTGAACAGAATATGACAAAGATCGATCACCACGTGCGCAGCGATTTTCTGGGCTTCGCATTGCAATTTTCGAGAACTTTCTTCATGTTGGTAAACATTGACACACTATCGAACAGCATCCATAAAAGAAATTTGGTTTTGTGTTTAAAATAATTGATTAATCGTGAGTTGAAAAGGTTGCAACAATGTTGCGCCCTGTGATTGTCATGACAATTTTGATTTGTATTGTGTCCTTATCCTCAACAGTTGCAACAAACGGTTGTGAACGAGCTTGCTTTGTTGTTTGTTTTTTCGTCTATTTTGATGACAATTTGATTCACTGTCCATAATATGAAAATTGATGCAAAATATGGACTTCAGAAACTGACGGAATTTTTAATTTTTATGCAATCTTAAGTAAATATTACACTCAAAAAAGATTACTAAGGCAGCGTCCATTAATTATGTAACGCTAAAATTGGAAATTTTCGATTTACGACTCGTGCTGTAAAAATCATCATTCTGCAACTTGTTCCATAAACTTCTATTAAGGTACCGCGGGGCAAGTGGGGTAAATGGGGGTAAGTGATAATAATTGGTATAATTACCTGAATATGTGAATTACCGTTTTAAACTCATGCGTAAAACTTTGAGGCCATTGAGAACATTACGATAGGTAAAAGATTTCTGAGATTTTTCAGCCATCATTGCATAATAGAGCGAAAGATTGATAACCTGTCAACTATCACTCCGTAACAAGTTGGCGGCGTTCAATCTTATTTTAAAATTTTCAGCGGAAAAAAGTTGCGGAAAATAATTTTCTATACCCCTCCTAAGTTGTCCTTTCTGACAGTTTTGAAACTGCAATAAAAAAAGTTTTAGAATAAATTCGACATAGATCTAAAAAAACTAAATTAAAACACCGCCAATTTTCTAATTACGTGGGGCAAGTGAAAAGTTTCTCATTAGACATTCAATTTGTGTTTTCTCTTTCTATAAGTATACAAGGATCGCAATTATCATAGAACAACAGAACGTACTGATAGTTCAAGAAACACTATACTCAAAGCGTTAAAAGCTATTTTCATGGCAAAATCATGGAACTTCTCTAAAAATAAGGTAGCCAAATTTTACAATATTAATATGTTTCCTATGATTTAAGAACGAACATTGGAGATGTTGCAGTTAGAATGTTGTCGAATCATTTAAATAAACATAACTGGACAGACGAAAATTCAAGTACCTAACAAGAATAAAATTTTATTTATTTACATGTTACTTATGTTATTGTTCATTGGAACGCCTCAATAAAAGAAATTGTGAATATAACTGTTAGTTTTTGAATTTATCGTTCAAAACGATAAACTTTTCACTTTCCCCACAAGTGAGACGACGTTTTTCAAAAACTTCTTCTGTACTTTTTTCTTTATTTTACATAAAAATAAATTTCAGCATACTGCTTATATTTGGTGGGAGTCAAGCTAAAAAATATATACGACCTCATTTGTTTTAATTTAAAGTCTCTAGGATTAGAAGAATCCCAACTATGCGAAATCCATTAACCACTTGCCCCAATACCATCACCCCGAATGGTCCATTACTCCGAATGATAAATGGAATGTCATTCAAGGTAATTGTACATTCGGGGAAACAGTATTAGGTTGTAGCATTCGGGGAAATGGAGTTCTGGATAATGGCATTCGGGATGATGGGGTAGAATCCTCGCCTTATATTTTAACCAAATTACCAATGCTTCTGAATATAAAATATTAATAGAAACGCACAAGAATGATTTAAAAACAATCATATTTTGAAATAATGATATCATCCTAAAATTTGTTTCATCAAATGTGAATCCAATTTTTTATATACATCTTGAAGGCCAAGTTTAGCTCGAAGAACCCATATAAATGTTCAAGATGCATTGAATAAGCTACTTATCACTTCTCCTGAAGTGAAAACATTCAATGGGGCTTCAAAAAATCAAATGACTTCAAGACATTTCAAGCTTGTCCCCAATACCGGCCACCTTCCAGAATTTATGAATTTGGTACACAAATTTAATTTGAGAAAAAGAAATGAAAACAATCAATCAGTTTTATCATAGCATAGCATGAACACTTGCACAAATCTTCGGTGAAGTTGCAAAGATGAGCATTGCAAATTTCGCCAAAATGTGCGGTAGACTCAATCCTCTACACATATCTGGCTACCTCTCTACAAATGCTTTTAATTTGTAATAGTTCCTACATTAATTTGAACTCAGTGCCGAGTGCTACCGAGACAGCTTCCATACATGAGGGATTTGTGACATAAACAGGAAAGATCTCAACAAAATCAATCTGCTTCCATTTTTTGTTGCGTTTCAATTGAAAACATTGAAGCCAGATTCATCTCACTAAAATTACTTGAAATTTACCTGAACATCAGTCGGTTTAGGACAGTGGCGACCCCCTTTGAGATTCTACAAGCCCCCTCACGGCCCCCTTAAAAATGTTACCATGAAAATTTTCGAAAGGCCAAAGTAATGTTTATGAAGGTTTAGGCTTTGATTCAATTATAGTCATTAACAAGACTGGCCGCATTGTGTGTTTAGTACACATATCTTGAGAAAAGCTCGCTTTTTATACACGTAGTGATACAATCACTACGCCCATAATCATGTTTTCGGGTAACTTCAACTATTTTTTTTAACTTGATACTACGAGTCTGCTGACTAAATTTCCAATAGAGATGGTCATTGGAGCAACCATTACAAGAATTTCGTAAAATTTAAACAATAATAATTACCAAAGCTTTCCCAAGGTTCTCGTCAAAGATATTACCAGTAATCAATCCTTCAACATATTGCCAGGACCCTTTCGATTACCATGCCTTAAATCCGACAAGGGCGAAGTTTATAATCTGTGAATAATAACACATAATGCACATGCATGGATCTCAGAAATCCGTGAGTAATATCCGGTAATCCGAATATTATGTCAAAAATCTATTGAGGAACATCCCAGGAATCTTCCAAGGATAAGTACAGATATCCGCCAAGATAGACCACGAATCAACAAAGAGATGAGATTAAGAAATAACCGAGAATCATGCAATCAAACCTCAAAAAAACCTTGATCTAATCTAAAACAAGAATACCAAAGCCATGAATATGGCTTTTCCCGGCCACGCCTATCTTTACCGTAACTTGGGATTGGGGCAGGAATTGTTGATGTAGCACTTACTTAACGAGAGGCCTCCGTCTCAGTGACACCCTCAGTAGTGCTACGGAGTTGGGCTTTGGGAAAGGTAGTAGGTCAGGATACGCCTGAAAAACTAGCGATGAACCCAGAGCATTTGATGTTTAATTGTTTTTAATTTAATCTTTTGAATGCCGGCAATCAAAAGAAAGAAGCAATGATTTATTTATAACTTGAGCGATATTGATTCTCGTAAAAAAAAATAATTGAAATGATAACGCGTTTGACGATAATGACCTTCTTCTGCTTGGTAAAAAGCAGAACCGATCCCTCCAAGGTCATCGGAACCTGGGAGGGAGAAACCGATACGAAATTTATGTACGTCAAGGTGAGCCGAGATTCTGCTGTCACGAACTGTCACTGTGAGCCCAGATCTAAAACAATGGACAAACATGATAAAAGCGCGTAATCGATTAAAACATATTTTTGCATTTTATCAAATGTGACACAAATCGTTTGAAAAGCTATTAATGCTTATTCAAAAAGTGATGTCACAATAGCACCTTTTATTCTGGTTGAATATAAAGTATTCAAATACACATCATTTTACTTTTTCCCAATAAAAACGAAAATGTAATGCATAAAAAACTTAAGCCCTTTTTCCATGTTTGTCCAGAAAGATCGAAAGGAACACAAATAAAAAGAAAACTAGCGATTTTCATCAAGTCTGCCTTGATTGTCGTTGGCAAGCTGGATTTTTCTTGCAGTTCGAAATAACTTTGTGTCATATTTCGTGTGTAGTATCGGTGCCTCCCTCCCAGATCGGAACTATCCAAAAAAAAGGAAAAAGGATACGCATGCCGACCGACTCGGAAAAAAAACTGTCTAAAACGCATAAACCGAGCGACCCGAGAAAAAAAAGACTATGCATGGCCAATTTTTGCGACAAGCGACCAATTGATCATTGACTCCGTCTTTTGCCCCCGCAACAGAATCGAGTAAACAAACACTACCGACGCCACTTCGTGATACTTTGCCGAAACCGCACTAAGCGAGACCGAACACGATTGGTCATGATTCTGTCTCCCCCAATCTCACCCTGTTTGAGCTGCCGCTAGCTTCTTTCCCCGACGTTTTTGATCTCCAAACGCAAATGCACCACCAAAATAATATAGGCAAAAAGGAAATCTCTCACCAAGTTTCTCAAATTCAGCTATTTGCTATCATTCAATTGCATAGCAAAGTAGGAATCTGCTGCGAATCCCTCGATGCAAGAGCCACAGGAACACACTCCACAACTATTATAGAAATAAAGGGCGAACACGAAATTATTGCGACACATTCAACAGGGCATAACTTTTCTATCATTGGGTAAAAATCAACCAAATTTTGCACACTTTCTCATTGATGTGTATTGTTTACATGCTGTCAAACTCGAAGTCGTGTTTTTCGATTCAACGAAAATGGAGGTGAACCAATGCGAGTTGAAAGAACAAATTCTTTCTAAAAACCTGTAATTTCCTGACCTGTTGCACCGGCAGTTGGGAAAAATGTTGAACATTCACCATTCAACCGTCTCCAGTCTTGAAGCGGTTCCAGGAGCGGTTGACGTTGGACCACGGCAAAAGAGCTGGAAGAAAACCGGGACCGGAGAACAAAAAGACGGAGGGAAAGGTGAAGCGAATGATTAAAGAAAATCCCAACGTCTCAAGCCGTGATTTGGCTAAAAAGATCGGCATGTCGCAGAGCTACGTCCAGAATGCAAAGAAGAGAGCTGAACTACATACATACAAGGTACAGAACTTCCTAAACCGCGATGAGCGGCAACAATCGACGACTAAAACTCGGGCACGGAAGCTCTACGAGAAGATGCTCACAAAATATGGCTGCTGTGTGATGGACGACGAAACGTATATGAAAACCGATTTTAAGCAAATTCCGGGGTTGGAGTTTTCCACCGGCAAGAGCAAGATTGATGTGGACGACATGTCAAAGACGAGAAGGACATGTTAAGAAAATTGAAAAAAAAAACTGAGAAACTGGTACTGACACTGTAAAGACTTTGATGAAGGGCATCAAGCGAAAATGCCTTCAATTTTACAATCCAGGCTCTATCGATAAATTTTTTTTTTATTTTTGAAGTAAATATATGTATAAAACTACCCTAAAATATTGGTTTGATTCTAAACATTATAAGAAAATTGGCGTGACATTTTCGGTGTCGCAATAATTTCGTGTTCACCCTTTAGCCTTGTTTATGCACAATCACACTAACTACAGGGGTAGAAATCACTGGTTTAGAATAACATGTACGCCCAATGCTAAAATCGGTGTGTTTGACCGACGGACCAACAGATGGCGATAGTGTGTAAACGTCAAATACGAACAAAAACGATGCAAGCGCTGCGGGTGGTGGATTGGCCACCTACCATATTTTTGAATCGATCGTTAAAAAGGTGGTCGATGAACAATGATGAGAGTGTGCCGTCTATTTGTCTGTGGTAAATGTTAATCTACAAACTTGTGTGTCTCACCAAATTAAACAAACTTGTAAAAATGAAAAGCTTTTAATTTGCAGTACCAATTATGAAAGGGTACATTCCATAAAAATAATGAAAAGAATGGGAACTTTTTTGAGTTTTTATATAACATATGACTTTGGTTTTGCTGTGCGACCCCGATAATTATCCTATTAATAAGTTTTTTTTATTCAATTTTATTGACTTCATCATTATTTTGTTAACAAACTGTGTGAATTGATTGAAAGGGTGATAAAATCAATGATATTTAAGGTCTTATTATTTTGTCCGTCATTCATTGTATATTCCCACTTACGGTTTGCTGATTCACAATTCTAAACAAGTTCAATTCCATTAGCTTATGAATTTTTATATGACATATGACTTTGTTTTTGCTGTGCGACCCCAATAATTATCCTATTAATAAGTTTTTTATTCATTTTTATTGACTTCATCATTATTTTATTAAACAAACTGAGTGAATTGATTGAAAGGGTAATAAAATCAATGATTATCATAAAAAAAAAAAACAATATTTCAGAGAAATACATATTTAAGGTCTTATTATTTGCCCGTCATTGTATATTCCCACTTACGGTTTGCTGATTAAAAATTCTAAACAAGTTCTATTCCACGTGCCATAGCAGTCAGCCAGCGGTCTAGCTACCTTAATGATATAGCCCACAACACGTTCGAGGTCATCCTTGTGCCACACAAAAGCAACTTCTAAGGAAGCATGCAGACGTTCCATGCTCTTTACCCACATATGGCTAGTTTTCCAATTCGGTGGACGTGTGTTCAGAGAAGTGAATAACTACCATAATATAATAATGTAATAACCAGTCGACGAACGAAAAGAATCCATTCGCACAAAGAACTTCTCTGCTGCGCGATTTTTTTTTAATTTCTCGTGACCCTGGTCATCGGTCGTCGCCGTTGACGCCGGCATATTTCTCACAGTTGGTAGGTTTGCTCCGTCAGCTAGGCAACTCTGACCTCGGCATCAACACTTCCTTTTGCTTTTCCGAAACTACTACAGAAGTACGTACATAGTAGTCTTATAAACTAATCGTCCAACCGTAGGAAGTTGCTTTCAGTGGGCTAAATGGCAATAGTACCCATGGTACCTACCCAACAACGAAGCATTCTCACTGCAATGCAGCCGAATAATGTTGACAGGCCACCTAACTAGGGGACATGGTCACCAAATGATAGACGAAAGAAAATCCGTAGGGGAAGTTTCTCAATCGTGGGACCAATTTGTTCTAACGATAAAGTTAAATTGGTTAAATGAACAGTCTAGTAATGGACGTATTTTTTTGATATTCTTAAGTAAATCGACAGTTCAAAATTGTAACATAACGTACGCGTAGAGTAAAGTGGGGCAAAAGTTCGAGTGGGGTAAGAGTTTCTTTTTTGAGATTTACAGCTCAATCAAAACAAGTCTTATAAATGTCATGGTGGTTCGAATGCTAATTCAAGTAAGAGACTTCAAATCCAAATATCATAAAAAATCGATTGAGATTTGGAAAAGTTATGGCTGTTTGTTGTTTTTCGACGTGAATATTGTAATTTTTGGTCAAACTTTCGTTGCATGGAACCAATCGAAGATAAAATCTTTGTCAATATTTTATGTAAGGGCGTTTCTAGGCCTATCATAAGGTTGCTTTGAGGTGTATTAGTTTTTGCATAGATGCTTGAAAACAATTTTTGGCCCATAGTGGGGCAAAAGTTCGAATCAGCGGGACAAAAGTTCGACCCATGTATAAAATCACGGAAAAATTTGCAAATTGCCTAAGAATCCACATATTATCTTCAAATTCAGTTAAATTTGTCTGATCGTGTGAAAATTATCACCAAAATTTTACATTTCCGCATAGTTTTGTGAAAAACTGCTATTTTTGAGTATATTATCAATTAATCCGGTTTTGGGCAATTTTTTGATGAAAATTTAGTGTGTATTTATCGTCAAACTTAAATTTACGGCTGGTGTAAATTATGCCTACATAAAAGGATCGATATTTTGTGTTTTTAGCCAGCGAACTTTTGCCACCCACACTAGATTCGAACTCTTGCCCCACCGGTGGGCAAAAGTTCGAAATAAGACAATTAATTTTGAGACTGTTTTAACTAAAAAATGGGTAAATATTTTGACACACAGTTTGTTCAGCAAAATTATAAGCCATATGTTGACGGTTCACTGTAATGATATTTGTTTTGTTTTAACTGCTATTATTTTCTTGGAAACTTTGATTATACCACTAAGGTCGAACTTTTGCCCCACCTTACTCTAAGGAAAAAATTGGTACGAAAACCGTTTCAAAAATATTCACTAAGGATTTTTTATTCTATCTGTTATAATAAAAAAACATAGTGGAAATACCTTATAATGGGCAATTGTGAATATTCAGATCGCTCTAAAACAATCCTGTATTTGAACATCTCAAATCGGTTGAATCTTATTAGTGATGGTTACAAAATTCTTTGACACAAATGTTAATTTTTTCCGGGTAATTGAGTCCCGTTTGATAAAATTTCCGGAAAATCGAGATCCACCTGTATTTTGAAGAATGCATTCCAACATAAAAAACGGCAAGTTGAAAATTGTATACATAACACGATATTCAATCACGGATCATAAGTTAACGAAGATTTGAGTGTATAATCCAGGGCAGCCCAACGGCCCGAGAAGGGTTTGAAGACTCTTTTACATCTGGGCCGTTGATAAGTGTATAAACTTGAGGTAAGAGCATATCAACAACCTATTTTCAATGATTTTCTCAGACTATGGTCAAAGCTGAATTGATATCACTATCAAGCATCTTATTGCGAATAGGACCAACATTTTCTTTCTGAAATAATAGAAAAAGGTTCTCTTATCATTTTGGGCTTCGTTTCACGGAATTTACGTATTCTTGTCAATATTCTCAGAAAATTAGACAGATTTCCAACAAAATCTTAGATAACATTGTTGAAAATTCCTTGGCATAATTTTCACTGAAAAAAGTTCTTACAATTTGTTGCTGCTCACAGAATCTCTAGAAGGATTTCACAGAATTTTAGCATGGATTACAATCGAACTTAGATATTAGACCCTACATATTCCATTGCAAGATTTTAGAATTAATCTTAAGACTGCTACGTTACGTTCTTTTTGGACTGGGCAGTACACTCACAAAATATGCAGTAAGATTCCCACTGATTCCGAGGAATGATTTTCACCGATTTCTTAAACTGATTTTATAATAATACTAGGTAAGATTCTGTCAGATTGATATGCAGATATCAGAATTATGATCCCATAATTACCCAAATTTTTTTGAAAAAAAAAGCAATCACCTGAAAAAACACGACTGTGACCACATTTAGTTGTAGGCTAGTTTTTACCTGCGTGTTTTACCAAACTGAACTACAAAATACAATAGAAAAATAGGGGGCGTATTTGTTATATTCCAAATAATATTTAAATAAGCCAAGCTTTATTATTTGTTTAAACAGAAGTTTTGGAAAAGGGAAACATGACTCACCACTTTTAACAGTTTTTTTTATAATATTCGATTGCTTTCGATATTTCATATTACCCTTATACTGAAGCATGGGTCACTGCTTCTATGGAAAGTTCAAACGCATGTTTAAATGCCCACACAAGGTCATGACAGTAGAGGAGGTAGACAAGTTTATGATAGCAAGAACAAAAACGACAAACGCATTTTAGCTGTATTTTTTTTTCAGAAACACTGTTACTGTTTTAGTAACCACAAGTCGTTTTAAATTCTTACCGCTTTACGTTTGACTATAATGTCCATAGTTTTTTAGAATGTT
>NW_018736248.1:0-63991 GCF_002204515.2 Aedes aegypti | reverse complement strand
CGACTGACCAGGATTATCGATCACCGCGCTCAAGATTTGCTGGCGTAGCTCTTCTTGTTGGAATGCATCTTGAAAACTACTTGACAGATCGCGATGAAATTTTGCACACATAAACATAACACTCTAAACTAGTATTACCTAATTTTAAATATTTTCATCAATTTTAACCCACGCGAAAAAGTTACACCCAAAACAAAGGGTCGCATTTTTTCCGAGTTTCAATCATTAGATTTTATTGCAAACTTTTCTGTGCTATTATGCGACTTAATTTACGATACCAAAGTTTATTCAACAGCTGCTACGGGTTGATCCAACCTAATTTGGTCGAGTGTACGGAACGAAAGAAAATGCTTAGCTTGGCTTAGCTTAGACTGACTACACATAGCAATGGTTTGCTATTCCGTGATTGACCGAAGTCAGTGAAAATGCACAAAGAATCAACTAGAAGTTCGGCTGGGATTGGCCATAATCTCCTTCAGCGTGCATCATTCAGTGCCTCTATATATACAGGGTCAATAACGGTGCCGGCCACGTCCTTGCAGTCAGGTGGATTGGAGGAAGGAATGTTAGTGTGTATCCTTTGCTATTTGGAGACCGTGGTTTGCCTCTGCATCTCCACAAAGGTTACTGGGAGGGATGTTTGTTAATGGGGAGGATCGTTGGGTCACGTTGTCAAAATGCACATATAAACTCATTAAAACAGTGTTAATGCGAGAAAACTTAACGATCAAAACGATTTCATCTGTCATTTAATGCGGGTGTGGTGACATTTGAGTACGTAAACGACTGTGTTCGCAAACTGTTATGCGACGTCAGGTTGTCTGGGGATGCTATGTTATATAAGAAGATGCAGAGATCTCTGTAGCTCTCTTCATTACGTGATTGACTGGGCATACTCCCCAGATCGACTATTGAAGGATGGGTCAATCTTTCTAACAACCCATGTTTAGTTGGAAAACTCTAAATGGATAGCGAACGGAATGAATACAACCGTCATGTAGTGATATAGGATTTTACCTTATGGAAAACGTTTGACTTGACATTTTGTTATGTCGATACTTGAAAACTTAATAATTTGTTGAAGAAATCTGAACGTGACAAAACCGTAGTGTGACAAAAATGGAACATACCTATATTCAAAAAAATATGTTTTCTTTTAAACTGATCAAAACTGGGACTTCTACCTTACCACTTTTTTGTGCAATCTCTTTTCGTTTATTACATATTGAAGATTGCATTGATTTTTAACATTGAAGTTCGTAAAACTGATGCAAGCATTTGTGAGTAATATTTTTACTTTCTCGGGTAACTGCTAGAATGAAACCAAGAGCTTCATGGTAGCTACAGTCAGTTGATGTTTTCTCTGTCGAAAGGTAAGATAAAATATATAGAACTTGCTGAAAAGAATGACAAAACTACTGCTTGTAGTTTTGTGTTTTATTTTTATTTTTGCGTTGCTTTACTTTTCATCTTGAAAATGACCCGTCTTTTCAACTTGGTGTTTTGAGGGCACTTCCATATTTGCCAATTGAAAGGCTATAATTGCCAGCTTTCGAATTTCTCCTTGCACAAGCGCATCTATGTTTACTAATTGAACGTGGGTTATAAAAGCTGTTTGGTGGAAAACTTGTGAGTAGATAAAACACTGAAGTTGTTACTATGCCATTTAATTCCAACTAGAATCGTATCAAATATTTTTTTGTAATACGGAGATAAATATTACTATTTTAGTTATTGACAAATTTGATGTTCTACCAATTGTTCATAAATACAATTCAGTAGAAAATCATACTAAAATATTTTTAAAACTTATGAAAAATAAAAAATTTTGTGGAAACTTTACTGAGCTAATGTTTAACCACTTTAAAATTCACCTTCTTGTTTTTGCTTCTTCTCTAAATTGTAATATTCTAAGGTAAAATTTTGATATTTCTTTTTTTATGTGGTTTAAATTCAGAAGAAGATGAACTTTCGAAAAATAAGCCACACTCTAATTAACATTTATTCTATCATAAATTATTTGGAAATCCACCAAGTTTCAGTGCGAATCTTTAAGCCAGCGCGAAGAACAGGAACTCACTAACTTTCGTTGCGAAGGTTCGTCTATCGTACATCGTATCCTTTGTGCACTACCCCAAGGAGACATTCCTCTTCCGGGCAACTATTATTCAGTGCAAAACAAGAGATCACAACGCTAATTACGACTTACTCCGTTTGAAGTTGAACCCATTTTCCGCTACAACGAATTAGAAAGTGCACGGTAATAATGAATGTAATCATCCCAGGTGGTACACACAATATGTGAGAGTGATTTCGAACGTCAAAACCAACTGCTGAAACCAGAGGTAATCATGGCGGTTCTCTAATTACTGCTCGGGCATTTATGGTGTCAAACTCAGATGGATTCAAAAAAAAACAGAGGCCAGTCTTTCGACGTCATTCGGAGCTGTACATCGCATTCAAAGGGCATCCATACGCGTAGCTGTCAATGTGCCAAAAAAGGAAGCCCAAAAAGGCAAATAGGTTAAACTCTGCCTAAATATATACGCTTCACAGTATTGAATTATGCTTCCGAATTCGGTAGCGACTAGATGAAGTGTTTCACAAGCAGCGGATCATGTTTCGGTAAAGATGTGAAATGAAAAAATCTAATTTGGATCGGTTGATATGGGAGCTACTGCAGTGTTCAATCAAGTAACAGAATACAGTTTGAGCATAGCTTAGCATATCATAGTTTGACTGTACATGTCAATTGATGTTACTCCGTGATTGATCGGAACTGGTAAGAATTGCACTTTGATCCAAACGACTAAGGATGGAACTTTCTGCTTACTTTCGAAGTACACATTTTATCAGCTCTTAGATTATTGATCAATAACGGAGCCGGCGGCCAAGTTATTACAGTCAGTTGGGATGGGGAAGAATGTTAGTGCACAATTGTTGCTTCTAGAAATCGAAAAATACCTTTGCATCTCCACGGGAAGAGTGTTAATTAGAGATGGAGGAAAACAACTGAATCATCTTTGGTCTTTGATTGAATCTATGAACAAGGAGGAAAAATACAACTCTTACATAAACTAGTTTTACATGTTTATCTCGCAGTGAAAATGTAAATCTAGACCGGTAGACGATTAGAAAAAGTGCATCGACATTCATAATGTCGAATCATTCAAAGGCTATTTTTAGTAATGCCGAAAAAAGAAAGGAATGAGTATATTAAACTATATTATGCAGGGAATAAGGGTTTATGTCGACACTTGTAGTAACGAACCATGAATAGTTTGTGCAAAAGTTGCATAAACATATCGATGCTACCCGAGTAACACACATGTTATAATTCAGGCATATCAACTGCTATATAACTAGATCTTGTCAATATATAGATATTTGGCTTCAAATAAAACATGTGTGCTACTTGGGTAGGATTAAAAAATGTGTTATCATAAGCATGAAACGAGCTCAACGGTTCATTAAACAAATTCAGGGATTTCTACGATTAATCCAGGTATTGTTCAATGATTTTTTTTTTTCGAGGGTGATTAGGAAGCATCCCAGCTTTTCAACCATTTTTCACGAAATTCGTCATTACCCAGAACTACCTTCGAAATTGTTGAAGGAGCTCCACCATATATTTCTACAGAAACACCTGTGAGAATTTCTTCAGATACCATCAAAGCTCTTTGGAAAAAAAATCTTTCGGGGATAATGTGTGTACTAGCATCAGGTGCCTTGCTTTCAACAACTTCCAGGAATTACTGTAATCCATCTAAAGATATATCAATTTATTTCAAGAATCAACATTTTTTTCCAAGACTTTCTTAATAAATCAGGTCTGGAATCGTTCCAAGCATTTCCTCGTTAATGTTTCTATGAACTCTTTCCCGTAGAGTTTTCCCTTTCTCTTGGGATTCAATGGAAATTTAAAGATTCCTTCAATAGAATCAAAAGAAGTCCATACGAACCCCTGGCTATAATTCTCCTTTGGTCTTCTTCTTGAAAGTTTCTCGAACGAACGGAAATCTGAACCTTACTACCACCATTGATCTAAGAAAAGTTTGATAAATACTATTTTATATATTGCAATCATGACATCTATTATAAAAACCAGTAAAAGAACTATCGCTATTATTTATTCATCTTTTTTTTGTAACAAATACGGATTTTTTCACTTTACCTCCACGCCGTTAAATTAATAATAATATTTATAGGAAATATTTTGTTCTTTAGAAAAAAAAAATAATGAAATATACAAAACGTAAAGAGATAGGATTTTGTCGAACTCTAAAATCGTTTAAGATTGAATATGTTTAGAGTCAGTAAACCAGTTTTCTATGAACCATTTATGGTTTATTAATGAGAAAATTAGAGCATTTCTCCTCAATAACTATCGGTCATCTTATTCTAGTGGCTATTAATTACGTATTCTTAAAAATTTCCATACTATTTTTATCATTCCGATGTTAAAAATAATGACTCAAAGTTACCACTATGGTCTAATGTTACTCCGCACGACGGTATAACCGCGTAAAACGGGGTATCTTTATAATGCGGGTAACTTTGATAGAGCGTTACTCATCACATACTAAACGAAATATCATAATTTCTGTTAATCGGTTAGGCAAAACGAATGCAAAACTGAAGAATATTAGTATGCAACATGCGAGAGCCTTGTTTTCATTTGAATCGAGAAACATTTGAAGCTTTACACACTAAGCTCTTACAGTGAATTTCACCGTAATCTCAACAGCTGAACAGTTCGGTGAAATAAAACACCGTAATTCCGTCGAAATTTTACGGATTCCGGTGAATTTTTAACGGAATACTGTAAAAATTTACCCGAGCTCCGTTAATTTATTTCACCGAACTGTTCAACTGTTGAGATTTTAACAAGGAATCCGTAAAAATAATTTAAGTGTGTATATACAAATATTAAAATTGATACGATTTTAGCATTTTCAAATCTGTTCTACGATCACTATTTGATGTAGTTTTGAATAGTTAGTCACTTATCTTTGACAGCCTAGTTATAGTAGAACACGAATTTTGTCTCAAATCTCTTAGCGAAAACCATTTTTACAAAATGGGACCATTTTTGTAATCTAAGTCAGAAATTTCCATATAACGTTAAACACCTAGGGGTATGTAATGCACTCATGAATGTTCCGTAATTCATTCAATCATGTTCGATTTATACTCCATTATCTTAGTAACCCTAAACAGAAAACCGACTTTCGATTACATGAAAATTATAAATCCATTCAAAATCAATCTTTCGGCAATTTATCAACTGCAATCGGTAGCTAGGGATTCCAGTACTTGTTTTAAACTTATAAATTATAATTCTTTGAAACATCATGCATAAATATTCAAGTTTTCTTCGAAAAAAATATCAAAGTTACCCCGATTTACGGTATATGCAAATGTGGATTGAATGTGGAAATTTTGAAATGTGTTTCTCAATTGTCAACAATTTTATGTATAACCGCTAGTTTCACCATTTACCGCTAGTTTCATATTTACCAAGAATTCCATTGAAATTTTAAAAAATGTTGCTATAATTCTTAAAATTTTAGTATGATAATGGAAGTACACTGCGGAAGCTCGCACCCAACCCGGAAGGAACCAGAGTCACTTTCCGGCCAACCACGGAGTAGTTTACGAGAAGGGTCGCATTCTTTAGCGCTGCGATAGTTGGTGGCTTTCAGCCAGCCGGTACTGCGGCGAAACCTCAAAATTCGATGTGCATAAAAAAAGATTTATGATGGCATTATGATGGCGCCCGGCTTGGGACTTCCATTAGATACCATTGCATTGGGTTCGCTGCTGGCTGGTGTCGTAGTAGAAAAAGCTGGCAGCAACAGCGGCAGATAGACTAAATGGGTGGCTTCCGACACCATCCACCAGTCAATGGCAATGGGTGTCCAACTGCTCATCGCTCATATTTTGACGCATACGATGGAAGGTGGTGGCGAAATTTGGAACAGCGGTGATGAAAAGGGATTTTGTGTGGTTGCGAAATTATGCAAATTCGCGTGCTTACCGTCATTTCATATTTCAAGCTGTTGCTCGAGCTGTAAAGCTTACCTAAAGTATTAAAACATAATTTTCATTCAACGAAAAACAGTTCTACGATTCCTAAGAATTTTGTAATATTTGGTGGGTCCGTTTCTCATCGACCTACTTCTGAACATGAATTTAAGGATGATTATTTTAAAATTTTGAGAACATAAGGCTCGTAGAAGTAAACGAACAGCAACAAAGACCATGCTATAGAATAAACAAAACACACATTCTACCAAAACCAAATAGTTATCAGGTTGCTAATTGTCATTCCAATTTTTTTTAGTTTTGCTTAGCTTATGTTGTTCATTATTATGTCAATATTATCAAATTATATTTCATTTCATGTAAATCAATATATATAGAACAATATGTAATAAAGAAGAAAAGAAGTGAAAGCTGTGTTGATTAATAAGTAAGGTTGGAACAAATTTCACTTCCTTTATTTGTCAGTAAAATATCAAATACCGCGAGACGAGTTATTAGTTGATTAGTGGTTTATCGACTTATTCCTTTCGCATTTCAATACCCTCTCGGTAAATCAAAGAAGATACTGAGACAACAAAGAAGACAATTGTTCCGACCTGAGAAGATGTCCAATGTCCTTCAACAGCGCTATCACCGATGAAAAGTGAACAAGTAGTGTACAGAAGTAGCGTCTCTCCCGGATGGTGCAATCCGAAAGCAGTGGAATAACCTTCGCCCACAAGTGCTACCCAGTGAAAATCGATCCCCGTTGAAGCTGCAGTGGGAAAACGTTGCTTTCCTACCCCCACCCCCGCATATAAAGGACGTAGGCTTTCGTAACAGCTCGAGTCGGAATCGAAAACAGCATCACGTTGGAATACCAGGAGCAGCAGAGTTGTGCGTGTTCGCACAACGAAAACAAGTCTTCCTGTTTCAGGTAATCTTTGAGTAAATGTTTAAATGTTTAAATATTTCCGTGAAGGGAGAAACGTTGATTAAATATGTATGAAGGCAAATGTTGAGCAGCGAACATACACACATACACACACACGACAGTCGGAGGCGAGAAACTTTGAAAAGTTTCCAGGAAACGGTAAACTGCAAACAAAGTCCAATGTTTCAATTTACTTATACTCCACCTGATACCGTATTACCTAAACGAGGGATTCACTTTATGCTATCGTCAGTTCATACATGGACGTAGCTGCAGAACTATTCTAAAGCAAAGCGCCTTCTTCCAGCGTTAACCAAAGGATGTACAACAGATAGCGCAACTATATGAAATCACCAACGGCTTCGCAAATAGTGATGTAGAGCAAAAAGGCTCTATTTGTTGGATCTCATGACCGATTTGGAAAACAACATTTATCACCTACCGATAGACATCTACCGCAGAGGTCCGATTTTGTCTGCCCTTAGGACTTAAGAGCATTGCATACAATTTAAAAAGCCTATAGCTTCTCACCTTAGCGCTTTAACCAAGGTACTGCAATTCTGTAAATTGACATATTTATTATATGATATACCTACCACAGTTTTTTTTTTTTTCATTTTTTCAAATTTCTTAGTTTCATTCTAAACATTACATTCATTTCTTAAATCAAGTTGTTCTGTGTTATTAGACAACACTATCATCCTAATTTGGTAAAACAAATTTAAGATTTTATTAACATTTTGTTAACAACATATTAAATTTCATTTGCCGTAGCAGTTCAGATTTTTTACAGGTGAGTTGATTTCACCTGCTTATAAGAGAAAAAAAAACACGTTTTCAATTTACTTAACCTAACTTAACCTAACTATTTAACACATTAATCGTGGCAAAAGAAGAATGTAACGATTGTTGCCTGAAATTAATAATTATTTTATTTGAAATTTGTTCAAAAGTTTCGACATTGGATATTCCATGTCACTCATTAGTACTATATCAGGGAGGCAGCCTCAGAATCATTTTTGAAATTTTATTTTGAATTATCTGCAGAGATTTCTTCCTGGTAGTTGTAATACCATATTGGTACAGCATACAACTTGGCTGCCTAAAAAATGTTTGTTCTTAAGACATAGTTTTGATATTCTATTAATAAGGGGATAGCGACATTTTACATATTTGTTTCATTTGACTTGAATGCCCTCAATGTGATTTTTGAAAGTTGAATTCTTATCTAACATAAGCCCTAGATACTTAACTTCATCTGACCAATTTATTGAAATTCCTCTCATGAAGGTTTCAAATAAAGAGCATTTGGTTTATGTGGGAATATTATTAGTTGAGTTTTGGAAGCATTAGGAAAAATCTTCCATTTTTGCAAGTATGAAGAAAAAATATCCAAACTTTTTTGCAATCGACTATAGATAAAAACGCAAGCTTCGTCCTTAGGTGGAAAGACCTGTGTCATCCGCAAACAAGGATTTTTGACATCCCCGAGGTAACTCAGGTAAGTCGGATGTGAAAATATTGTATAATATTGGTCCCAAAATTCTGCCTTGGGGAACACCAGCTCTTACAGGAAGTCTTTCAGATCTGGAGTTCTGATAATTAACCTAAAGTGTACGATTTGACAGATAACTTTGAATTATTCTAACAATTCTTTTTTCTGGCGTTACGTCCCAACTGGGACAAAGCCTGCTTCTCAGATTAGTGTTCTTATGAGCACTTCCACAGTTATTAACTGAGAGCTTTCTTTGCCGATTGACCATTTTTGCATGTGTATATCGTGTGGCAGGTACGAAGATACTCTATGCCCTGGAAATCGAGAAAATTTCCTTTACGAAAAGATCCTCCACCAGCGGGATTCGAACCCACGACCCTCAGCATGGTCATGCTGAGTAGCTGCGCGTTTACCGCTACGACTATCTGTGCCCCATTTCTAACAATGTATGTTGGGAAATTAAAGTTTTTTAATTCTACGATCAAACCTTCATGTCAAACACTGTTGAATGCTTTTTCTATGTCTAGAAGAGCAAGACCAGTAGAATAGCCTTCAGATTTTTTGGAACGGATCAAATTTGTTACACGTAAAAGTTGATGAGTGGTCGAATGTCCATGGCGGAATCCGAACTGTTCATTGGCAAAAATTGAATTTTCGTTGATGTGGACCATCATTCTGTTCAAAATAACCTTTTCGAAAAGTTTACTGATGGAGGAAAGCAAACTGATTGGACGATAGCTAGAAGCTTCTGCAAGATTTTTGTCTGGTTTTAAAATTGGAACAACCTTAGCATTTTTCCATTTGTCAGGAAAATATGCTAATTGAAAACATTTGTTGAATATATCAACAATAATAAGCTGACACTTATATTGAGCTGTTCGGTAATCCAACCCGCATGTTTGTTAAATTAATTAACTCATTACGCGTGGTAAAGATGGACAAATTATGGGTGAAATTATGAAAAAAAATCCACGTGCTAGGCTGGGATTTGAACCCAGGACTCTTGTATGCTAGACGAGCGCTTTACCAACTAAGCTACCGAGCCACTTGGTTACCCAATAACTGAGTGAAATTATGAAAAAAATCCACGTGCTCGGCTGGGATTTAAACCAAAGACTCTTGTATGCTAGACGAGCGCCTTACCAACTATGCTATCGAGCTCTTTCTGGAAGTTTCTTGATGAGGATGTAGAAAATTCCATCATCGCCAGGAGCTTTCATATTTTTGAATTTTTATAATAATAGTTCTCACTTCATCCAAATCAGTCTCCCAGGCATTTTCGAAAACGTTCTCTTGATTGAGGATATTTTCGAAGACCTGAGTAACTTGATTTTCAATTGGACTAGTAAGTTCTAAATTAAAAATTGTGCGCGCTTTCAAACATAGCAAGTTTTTGAGATTTTTCACAATTAGTAAGTAATAATTTGTTTTCCTCTTTCAATGCCTGTATTGGCTTCTGAGGTTTTTCCAAGATTTTAGATAATTTCCAAAAGGGCTTAGAGCCAGGGTCCAAATGAGAAATCTTATTTTCAAAATTTTTGTTTCTTAATTGTGAAAAACGTTTCTTGAATTCTTTCTGCAAATCTTGCCATATAATTTTCATAGCAGGATCGCGAGTGCGTTGAAATTACCTTCTCCTCACGTTTTTAAGACGGATCAAAAGTTTAAGATCATCGTCTATAATCACGGATTAGAGTTTTACTACACATTTTGGAATTGCAATGCTTCTGGCTTTAACAATGGAATTTGTTAAAGTTTCAAGAGCATTGTCAATATCAAGTTTCGTTTGTAAGGGAATATTAACATCAAGATTAGAGTCAATAAATGTTTCATATATATTCCAGTCGGCTCGAAAATAATTGAAAGTGGAGCTGATAGGATTGAGAATCGCTTCTTGGGATATTTGAAATGTAACAGGGACATGATCAGAATCAAAATCAGCATGAGTAACTAATTGGCTACAAAGATGACTAGAGTCGGTTAAGACCAAGTCAATCGTAGATGGATTTCTAGAAGAGGAAAAACATGTAGGGCTATCAGGGTATTGAATTTAGAAATATCCTGAAGAGCATTCATCAAATAAAATTCTGCCGTTGGAATTACTTTGAGAATTATTCCATGACCGATGTTTGGCATTAAAGTCACCAATGACAAAAAAAATGACTTATTGCGAGTCAATTTTCGCAAGTCAGTTTGGAGCAAATTAACTTGCTGTCCTGTGCATTGAAAAGGCAAATAGGCAGCTATGAAAGTATATTTACCAAACTGTGTTTCAACAGAAACACCTAAAGTTTCAAAAACTTTAGTTTCAAACGATGAAAACAGTTGATGTTTTATACGCCTATGAATGATGATTGCAACTCCCCCACATGCCCCATCAAGTCGATCATTACGGTAAACAAAAAAGTTAGGATCTCTTTTGAGTTTAGGTCCAGGTTTTAAATACGTTTCGGTAATAACTGCTATATGCACGTTATTAACCGTAAGAAAATTAAACAGCTTGTCCTCTTTACCATTCAAAGAACGAGCATTCCAATTTAAAATATTTAAATTATTATTTGGATCCATTAGAAAAACGTAATCCAATAACAATTTGATTTGTTAATTTTACACCTACTTGGAGTGCTTCAGTCATAGTGGTGGCTTTGAACATTGCATCAATCATTAGATTTAATTTTTCAGTTAGAAAATTAAAATCAGAGGCAGACATATCACTTGAAGTGGGTACATTGTCTGATAATTTCCCATTAGAATTTTCGGTAGACGAAGAAGTGGAGTAGATGTTACCTGTGGCGGTAGGATTTTTTCCATTTGATTTGAAACAAGTAGAATGGGTACTCATAGTTCGAACAGGGGAGGAATTCAAATTTCCTGCTACGATATCGGCAAATGATTTTCCGTGGGTAGATACATTCGAAATTGAAAGAGTCGAACGGCTACCCGACGGATTAAAATTAGTTCGTGAATGAGCATGATTATGATCTTCCTGATGGGTATGATTCATGATCAAGCGATCGTTAACTGAAAAATGAGTATTGTTCGATATTCTACCAGGCAAATTCCGGAAACGACCGTTATCGTAACGGACATTATCTTTCATCTGCCTGGCACGAGCCTCAATGACTCTTTTGCGTGAAGGGCAATTCCAAAAAATTGACTAATGATTAGCCCCGCAATTAGAGCATATGAACTTGGTGGTATCTTCCTAGAACCTCCACAAATCATGCATTTAGCATCCATGCGACAATTTTTTGTACCATGTACTTTTGGCACCGACGGCACTGAGTGGGGTTCTGGTAATTTCCTCCAGGCTTCTGGAAATGTTCCCATGTCACACGGACATCAAACATAAGTTTTGCTTTTTCTAAAGCTTTAATATTATTTAGTTCTTTTTTGTTAAAGTGAACTAAATAAAATTCTTGAGAAAGCCCAGTCCGAACAATGCCAGATTGGGTTCTCTTTTTCATAATGATTACTTGGACTGAGGAAAATCCAAGTAAATCATTTATTCCATTTTTGATCTCTTCAGGTGATTTATAGTCACTTGAGAGACCTTTCAAGACGACTTTGAACAAACGTTCAGTTTTGTTGTCATAAGTAAAAAAATTGTGCTTCTTCTCTTCAAGATGTTTGAGAAGAAGTTCACGATCTTTAAGAGTTTCCGGCAAAACGCGACAGTCTCCTTTCTTTGCGATTTGGAAGGAAATCTTGATTCTCCTAATGGAGTTCAAGATCTCCTGTCTAAATCCCCCAAATTCGGAACAACTGACCACGATAGGCGGCACTCTTTGCTTTCTCACTTGAATCGAAGAGCATGGGATAGAGGCTGCTTCGATTTGGTGTTCGGAAAATTTGTCTAGAGCATCGAACTGATTGCTCATTTCGATACAATTATCATTATTATTCATTTCACCCTTGGAAGAAAGTTCGCATTCCGGAGAAACGTCCTTTCTTCCATTCTTGCCACGTGTAGTGACAGTTTTAAATCCCACTTTTTTGGAAGGAAGTAGTGAATTCAGAGATTCACCCTTTCTTTTGTTTGTTGTTGATACCGTAATTTCGGGTGAAATTGATCATTTTTCACTGTTTTCCATGTCTGTTTTTCATGATGTTGCCAATTCCAAACAACTTAATGCAGGAAAACAAGTACGACAGTGAACTTCATTGGTTTATATACTCAAATTTTCATACAGTTGTGATTTTAGTGCTGAAAATCGTCTCTAAAATAATAAATCAAGGAATTCCATTTCGGGGTGAAATTGATCACCTGTCAAATCAAATATTGTTAGTTTTGAAAACAACTTTACTTATTTAATTTGAGCCTCCTGAATACAAATATGCTTGCCAAATTCTTAACAAAGCAAAATTTATAGAAATAATAAAAAATAATTTTTAGCTATACCGCAGAAAACGCCTAAATGTAGGCAATTTCCGAAGGAATTTGATGATATCTATACAAAAAATTCATTTATTATAACAAAATGAACAAATTGGTACGAATTTTGATAATAAAATTCGTTTTGGGGATATATTTCAAGCATCCTTACAAATTTTCAGGTGACACCATGTCTAAACCCTTGTTGAAAACTATAAGTTTATTGATGTCTGCCAATACCACACAGAACACGATGATGGAATTTCCTGTTATTTTCATAGAAATAAACATTCCTCAACACAAAAAAGCTTCACAACATGCAATTTGACAATAGTTAAGACAAACAACGTTCATTTACATAGTTGCATTGGTTTCTGTGCTCTATTAGAGGGCAATAAAATCGTGTGACTCAGTGATCAATTTCACCCTACTGATCAATTTCACCCTACTGATCAATTTCACCCGAATTTACGGTACCGTAAAACGGGGTAACTTTGATAGTTTTTTCGAAGAAAACTTGAATATTTATGCATGCTGATTCAAAGAATTATAATTTATATTTTTAAAACAAGTACTGGCATCCTGGCTATCGATTGCAGTTGATAGATTGCCAAAAGATTTATTTTGATTGGATGTATAATTTTTCATATAATCGAAAGTCGGTTTTCTGTTTTGGGGTAACTTTGGTAATGGAGTATGAATCGAACAAAATTGAATAAATTACGAACATTTGTAGGGCATTGCATACCCCTAGGCGTTTAACGTTATATGGAAATTTCTGACCTAGATTACAAAAATGGTTCCAGTTTGTGAAAAAGCTTTTTGTTAAGAGATTTGAGACCATATTCAAGTTCTATGATAACTAGGCTCTCGAAGATAAATGACCAACTATTCAGAACTACATCAAATAGTGATCGTAGAACAGATTGTTTGTAAACGTTTCGAAAATGCTAAAATCGTATCATTTTTTATTATTTTTATATAGAGCCTCAAATGTTCTCGATTCAAATGAAAACAGCTCTTACATGAAGTGTCATAATAATACTCTTCAGTTTTGCATTCGTTTTGCTTAACCGATTAACAGGAATTATGCTATTTCATTTAGTATGCGGTGGGTAACGCACTATCAAAGTTACCCGCATTATCAAAGATACCCCGTTTTACGGTACCATGTTTAGTGAATAAACGAAAGAAGACGTGACCTTCGAGAGGTTTTTTTTTTCCCAAGACGGTGTCCAAGAAGGATTACCACCGCTAGCTTTCGCCAACGGGTCCAACGAAAAATCGAAGGCACAGGTCCAAACAAGGATCGTAAAGGGATCAATAGTAGAAAAAATAATACTGAAAAGTACTGTTTTAGTAGCACTGAAAAGTACCGTTTTTTAATTTTAGCACTGAAAAGTACTGTTTATGTAGCACTGAAAAGTACTTTTAAGAAAACTTCCAAGAGCAGAGAGAATTCGTGTACGCACAGCACGAAGGTACGATGCGCACTGGAAAGGCAACAACAATTGCTATGCAGAATATACATATTTCTCTGCCAAATGCTTGAGACCCATTCTAGAACTGAAATCGGAAGCTTGATCTGAAAATATGATCACAATGGAACACCCATATATTAAGAGTAGTATTTGATCCTTTCATCGCGCCGCTTTCCCCTGCTGAGTCGGGTGATAAACACTAGTTCGGTGTACAATACGTTCATCGAGTAATGTCGCAAATCTGGTTACACGAAAATATATCATGGATCACACCAACAACCACCGGTGACTCCCAGATCTTCACCTTATCC
This sequence comes from Aedes aegypti, assembly GCF_002204515.2. Lineage (NCBI taxonomy): Eukaryota > Metazoa > Arthropoda > Insecta > Diptera > Culicidae > Aedes > Aedes aegypti. Next base: position 49,368 of record NW_018736248.1, on the reverse strand, counting down.
AGCTTAACCAATATCAATTAACATGACAACTGTGGAGATGCAGAGGTATAATAGGTCTCTACCAATAATGGCTTTCTAACAAGCGCCAATATTTTCTATTGAATTTAGAGTATCGATTTGTGCACATTGAAGAATGGTAAGCTAATCCGAAGCCCCATTCATTAAATCTCTGTTCAACTTCGTTTGTCTGGTCAATCACGGAGTAGCAACTACGCATTGTACAGTCATCTATGATCATGCTCACCAGAAATCACCCTAATAATCATTCATGCGCTCAAAACCAAAAGCGGTGAGCTACACACTTGCTTGCAAGTAGCTTTCAGGGTTTCATCACAAATTATGCGAAAAATTGCTTAAAACAAAATTTACTAAACGCTCCAATTACACGGAAAAGTGTTGAACAGACTGGGTATGCTCATGCTGCCTAGCCAGCCAGCCAGTAAGAGTGGCGAATCCTTTCGACAACTGTCACGAGCACCATTCAACGGCAAAGGACTTTTGCTCATCTGAAGCACCCTTCAATGTAAAGCGCCCTGCACAATGCTCGAACTTGCATCCGTAAGTATATGTGTATAATACGACGTTCTGGAGATTGTGCTGAGATTGTGTACCATTCTCTACTACTTTCAATGCATACCAGCATGAGAATGAAAAGTACAACTCCCGGACTATTACGACAATTGCAAAGTCGGAGGAAATTTCTCGAAATTGTACTCTGCTCCTTCACGTCTTCGAGGTACCGTAAAACGGGGTAGTTTTGATAGTTTTGTGAACATAATTTCATTGTTTCTGCATTCTATTTAAAAGGTTTTTTTTCCTATTTGTTTAAACAAGTACTGTGTGTATTAGTTATAGATTAAAGTAAGAAGATTATAAAACTATTCATATTGAATGCATCTATAATTTTTCATAAAATAGTAAGTCGAATTTCAGTTTGGGGTAACTTTAATGATGGGTGTGGAACTCATGAAAATCAATCAAATTACTGTTCGACATCATACCAGTTGACACCACATTGGAGAGAGTAGAGAACGTATAGTAGATTTAATCAATTTAAGTACTAAAGTTATCTACAAAAGACTTTGAATAAAACAAACATGGCAAAAACCATTATAATTATATAATAATTGTATAAAATTGTATGTTTGAAAAGATATCGATTGATTCTCATGTTTCGGCTTTGAGTTCAAAATAAATAATCAATTTTTGGATTACAAATAACAAATTTCGAACTAAATCTAATAAATTACGTTATGTTATGGGGCATTGACTTTGATTTCAAAAATTATCTGTAAAAATGCTTCTCGCTAAGAGATTTGAGACTGAACTCAAGTTCTACTATCACTAGGCTGCCAAAGATAAGTGATGAACTCTGTAAAACTTCATGCATTAATGGTCGTTTCAAAAACACTGAAATCTCGTCAATTATATAATGTTCGAATACAAATACTCAAAGTTTCTTGATTCCAATGGAAATATCTCTGCCAGAAAGTGGCATGCTAATACCCTCAACTTTCGAATTATTTTTGTCATACCGATTAACAGAATCTGTGCTATAACATTTAGTATGTCGTAGATTTCGTGCTATCAAAGTTACCCGCATTATCAAAACTACACCATTTTACGGTAATTCTCAACGGAAAGAGTTAAAAACTGCCGTGGAGATTTCCACTGAAATGAAACTTCCTATGAATAGGCGCAATTAACGCTGATGCATACTGATGGTGCCGAATAAAAAAAGGAAGCTGGCACAGAGCTGAAAAACAAGTGTCATTGAGTGTTACAGAGAGAGAGAGGGAATGCTGAAAAGTGGGCCAGTGCTCGAATGACACTTGGGAAAAGTTCGCACTTTCTTCGCCGGGAGAAAGCGTGAAGATGACAAAAAAAATGACAATTCTGTCATCGTTTCAAGCAGTTGTCTGAGCTGAATGGTCATTTCTATCAGCGGATGATGTTGTGGTGGCAAAGTTCGCAAGAAGTTTGTAAGGTCCCAATTATGCGCCACTTTTGGTGAAGCTACATAGTTTTGCGATACTGTTTTCATTGATTCTCCCGAGAGAATGGCTTGGAAGTGATCTTTGAATGAGTAAATGTTTATTGAAAACTTTCGAAGAATTGTGTGTGACTTCTTGCTTTCAATCAGTTGAAGATACGATGTCTTGGCTTTTTGCACTTTCCCTCCCTTGGTGATTTGTAATGGCGTTAATTTAATGTGACTTTTCGTTCAGTATCATTTTCTATCTTCTAGTTTTTAGCATTACGCCCTTACTGGGAGCCTGCTTCTCAGCTTAGTGTTCTTATGAGCACTTCCATAGTTATTAACTGAGAGATTTCTTTGCCAAAGTTGACATTTTCACATTCGTATATCGTGGCCAGGGAAGTCAAGGAAATTTCCTTTACGAAAAGATCCGGCACCGACCGGGAATCGAACCCAGACACCTTCAGCATGGATTTGCTTTGTAGCGACGGAAACTAACCTAACCGACTAACCACTCGTCTGAGGAAGACTCCAAGAAACACTTCATTGAAATTTCATATCGTTATGCCCAATATTTGCTTAAATAGTACAGATTATGCGCTGCCAAGATTAAAACATTTGCTTAAAAAGTTGACCATGAGTACATATATGAAAAGGTCTAAATACATTCAAACATGAACTATCTTCCAGTTTATATCCACATAAAAAAAGTTCGATGGACATTTTGATTTATTTTATTTAATTTCAACTTGAATCGAATCGCAAATTTAAATTGAACCTGTCCAAATAATGTTATTGCAAAAGTTAAGCCTCACGTAACTCACACGAACATTTTTGTTTGTGTCCAAAAACTGAAACCGACGACACACACCCGGAGAGGAAACTGCAATTAAAAACGCCAATTTAAACCGAAATGATACTCTGCTGTCGGTGCAATGTCATTTATACGGTAAACTGTTAGCACTGGCTTTCCACCGAAAACCACACTCGTCGAGTTTCGTAGGAACCTGCAAATTCCGTGAAAATGAATGAAACGAATTTCGCGAACCTGCGAAGTTGGTCGAGAGGTTGGTACAATGAAATTTTATTAATTTTCCCCCGGGCTCCTGCCGGAGCTTTTCCTTGTTCCTGGAGCTCGAGTGCAAAAAAGTGTTGAAGGACGACGGTTGAATGGGTTTTCCCTGTTCGAAAATTGTGTGCCTGAAATTTCGTGGTCACCCAGTGGACTTTGTACAATCATCTTTTTTATGGGATTCTATGGGGACGAATGGAATAAGTGATCTTAAATTCAAATATAAAGGTTGAGTTTAACATGTTTGGGTTGATACTTTGTGAAGTCTTTTGTATTCTCAAATTCATTAAAGCAGAGGAACTAGGATTAAAATGGGCCGTTTAGTGTACTACTTCGGAAGAAAAAACGAACGCAATTCAGTTGCGATCGAACGGCGTATGAAAAAATACTCTATCTTAAGCAAAATAATATGATAAATCGAGTAGAACCCATCATAAGTTTCCAATTTTTCCCTATATCCCCTATTTTGGAAAACCTTAATATATGGTCGGCGTTAAGTCAGAGTGGACCAAGTGATATTTTTCATATTTTGAGAAAAATGAACTTAAAGTCTAACGCTCTGTAGTTTTTGAACTCGTTAAAATTTTGGTTCAATATTTCTACACATCTTTGTGTTACTTTCAAACAATATAATGTGAAGTGATAATCATGAAAAATCACAATCCAAACCTCTGACAGAACGTTTTTTTGATGGACTATGTGTACTTGGTCCACTCTGACTGAACCAAAGACCACCATTCAGTGAGTTGGTTCACTCCGACTGAACAATTTGTAGGAAATAACAATCATTTAATGCTTGCATGGTCAAACTGCGTGCATATCTCTAAGATAAACAGAGACACTTCGACTCTTCTTCAATAACCCATATCGTCAACACCAAAATCAGTGGCATTACGATAGCTTGAAAATAAAGGTTTTGCAGGGTCAGGGCATGAAAACCAGAAATATTCAAATATGCGCTCAGTCAGAGTGGAACAAGTGAAAATCTTGAGTATCGACCAAAATACACTGATCCAATAAGCGGGTTCTAGGACATTCAATACATACACTATAGAACTACCATAAACTTCTAACGGACTCTGAAATTTACTCAAAAAATGCAATAATTAATCACTTTATTGCTTTTCAACACTTGGTCCGCTCTGTCAGCACAGAAATTGTTACAATTTCTGACCATCCATCAAAATATGGTAAATGGTCAAAAATCACAATCAAATCCATCGAATTAAGTAATATTTATGAATTTCTATTGATGGATAACTAGAAGAATCATTCTATGTCGAAAAATCTGACAAATATCTAAAAAAGTCACTACAATTCCCATACAAATCTCTACATTGAAATTCCAAGGATACTACCAGAAACCCCAGCGAAATAACGAGTATATCACAGAAAAACACTTAGAATTGCCGGAAGTCAACATGCTGTTAAGAAAACATACGGGAAGCATCAAAATTCTTCCGCAATTTCACCAGAATCTCAGTACTGGTACTAAGAAATATATAGTTCCTAGTTTGATATCTGTAATCTCAAGATCGCTTCATAGATTTTAGGCTAAAATTAAAAAAAATCGCTAATAGCTGGTGTTGGCGAAGACCGAAAAGCACCCAGAAAATTCTTTAATGTAGGATCATCATAAAATCATACACATAAGGAGAATACTAGACTAATCGCAAAATCACACTACAAATCTTGTCAAATTACAGCACCTTCATGTGCAAATTGTCGAGTTATCAATTAGATTCCATGTATTTCCTTCATATGCATGATTGTATTTATTTTAAGCGTCACTCTGAATAGATTTTTTCTTTACGTGCAGAATCAGTCACTGCTACCCGTGTGTAGCTCGTGTTCGAAAGTAGTATGTACTGCATGTTCGAAAGGCTTTTTATTCATACCAAAAGTGTAGTAAACTTTGTGCGTTTTGTTTTTGAGTAGATGCTAGATGCAGTGAAGTTCAACGCTTTTCATTTACACCACCCAATATGATCGATGTCTTCATGATAGATTCCACACTCACACACATTGGAATAATGATGCGATATAATTGACTGTGAAAGGGATAATAATTTGATATCAGTCATGAAAAAGAGCAAATAAAATGTCTACTACCTGTATATTCTTAAACCACGGAAAGTTCACAATGGTCGAAAAAAAAATCAAGTTTAGCCAAAACAAGTTTTATCGCCTTAATCGATAAAATATGTAATCTGAATATGTTATTTGTCGTTTTTATTATTTCAGAAGGGATTATTCACATATAACTTAACTTTTTTTAAATCGTATTTTAAAACTTTTTTTTATATCAGAAGCAGGGATTGAATCCTGAGAAAATTGAGAGAATCTCTCACGTATCGTTCTCTGTAACCATCATAACATGCTGCACATTATGAGAGACTGTTTATCGTATACTGCTACATTTTTGATAAGATTGGGGGGATAGTAGTGCATGATAAAACCCCTCTAAACATGCTCCAAGCCTGGGGGATACTATTGCTATTGGAAGTTCGTGGATTGTTTATCGTGCCAGTAAAGAAAAACACTTATCCCCAACGGTAAACAAGCGAGAAAAATGTATTTTATCATCGCTCTCTCTTTGGGGCTCTCGCTCGCTGCTTCCATTTATCAAACTTGTTACACCTTGCGATACAATGACGATCGTGGATCGCAACAGATGGGATGTTTTTCTTTGCTTGCTTTGATCGTGCTTCATACTCAAATGAGAGCGAATTCTGCAATGCTTGATAAGAAACATTTCTAATAAAAAAAAAAAGTTTTAAAATACGATTTAAAAAAAGTAAAGTAATATGTGAATAATCCCTTCTGAAACAACAACGGGTTAATTGAAATTGGCTGAAAACACAAATTTTGCAAACTGTTAAGTACTTCTGTTGATTGAGTATGAGTTGAATTCATAAGCTTCAAACGAATTGTCCAACAAAGAAATTGTATTTTTTTAAAGATTAGCAAAGTATGTTTGTGCAGCACGTCCAATAGTGAAGCAACCGTATTATACCGTTTTGTCTCAAATTCCGACCAGACTCATATTCCGAACACTTTCTTTGCTAAACTTGCCATTTTCGCATTCGTTTTTCATGTGGCAGGTACGATTATTTGGGGGCCCAGATAGCCGTAGCGGTAAACGCGCAGCTATTCAGCAAGACCAAGCTGAGGGTCGTGGGTTCGAATCCCACCGGTCGAGGATCTTTTCGGGTTGGAAATTTTCTCGACTTCCCAGGGCATAGAGTATCTTCGTACCTGCCACACTATATACAAATGCAAAAATGGTCATTGGCATATAAAGCTCTCAGTTAATAACTGTGGAAGTGCTCATACGAACACTAAGCTGAGAAGCAGGCTCTGTCCCAGTGGGGACGTAATGCCAGAAAGAAGAAGAAGAAGAAGAAAAAGAAGGTACGATTATACTCTATGCCCAGCGAAATTAAGGAAATTCCCATTACAAAAAGATCCTGGGCCAGACCGGGAATCGAACCCAGACACCTTCATCATGGCTTTGTTTTGTAGTCGTGGACTCTAACCACTCGGCTAAAGAAGGTCCCACTTTTTAATTTGTTCATTATGAATATTCTTAGTCAGTTTAGAACAATATCAAAATATTTATACTCATCAACTTGTTCAATTTCAATTCCATTGAGGTACAAATCAATGGTTATATGAGAATGTTTCCTAGAAAATGAAGTTTTCCATCATCAGGTAAATTTTAAAAACATAAATTAATCATTATCAATTCCTGGAGAAGTATGTTTAGTAATTGACAATGCTAATAAATTCAGCTAATGTGAGTGGACTACAAAGTCAGGGAAATTATGACTATTTTTAAACTTAATTGATTTAGGAGCAAAATCAGGACAAATTTTAGATGCAAACGCGTCTATCGATTTTTCAGAATATTCCAAAACAGTAGGAACATTCGAATCATAGTTTCTTAAAATTCTTGCAACTGACCACAAAGTAGATGATGATGTTTCTTGATCTAGAAGTTGAACAAAACTTTTCCAATAATTTCTCTTCTTGGATTAAGTTAGTCTTATGAACAATGCTTCAGCTTTGCAATATAAAATATGATGATTTCTAGAGCCTAATCTACGATTTTTTATAAGCACCAGATTATGTTTTTAGTGCGATGGAAAATTAATTATCCCACCAGAAGCAAGAACTTTTTTTTTTATTTTAAAATTTTTGCATGTAATCAATTAGTATTTTTTTAAATTATAGTAATTTTCAATAGGAGAAGCCAGATTAATAATATGAATCAAGGAAAAGGATTAACATTTTGACAAAGGTCAGGAAATGAGAAATTACCGCTACTTGGATTTTGAATTTCAATTACAATTGGTAAATGATCGCTACCATTAGGATCATCAATAGTTTTCCAAGAAGATTTCATTAACAAACTATTAGAACAAATAGATAAATCAATACAAGAATGATGCTTTGGTGCACAACAATCCTAGTAAAAGACCCATCATTAAGAATATGTAGGTTTAAATCATCAATTAAATCCATAATTAATGAACCTCTACCATCTGTTTTTTTGCTACCCCAAATAAAATTATGAGCATTAAAATAACCTAATTTGTAAAATGGAGTAGTAATTTCATTCAAAATGCTTTTAATTTGTGACAAAGAAAAACTTGTATTCGGAGGGATATAAAATTAGATAATAGTGAATTCACAATTTTCTCTTATTATAGAAATAGCAACGAATTCAATTTGCGAATGGAATGCTAAGTCTAAATACTTGAATTCAATATGATCATGAATTCCAATAAGTACTCTTCCATATGAAGAATCCCTATATTTCGAATTATATTAAATTTTGGAATGCGAAAGGATTTTGGTGTAGTTAGCCATGTTTCATTTAAACAAAACAAATCTATATTATGACGGTTAATACGTACTTTTCATCTATTAATTTTGGGAATGATACTGCGGCAATTCCATTGTAAAATATTCATGCTATTTATGGTTATAGAAGCCATTACGACGAAAACAATGACGAAATGAGCGATCCAAATGAACTAAATTCATTTCAAAAGGAAACCAAAATAGGTAAAAACATTTTGATTAACTTTTTTCAAAAATCATTCAATCATAAAAAATCTACAATTTCTTCTAAAATTGATTTATTTGAATATTCCTTATGTCTTTCATTCGGCGAATTATTTCATAATTTTATTAGAAAATTTTAAATCAATTTGAGCTGCTTCAACCATAGTGGTTTTGAACATTACATCAATTATTCGATCCAATCGTTCGGTAAAAAAAAAATCAAAATCAGAGGGAGACATATTACTAGAAGAAGGTACATTTTGTGTTGATTTGTTGTTTGGATTTTCCATAGATGAGTGGGGTTCTGGAAATGTTCCCATGTTCAGTATAATTCAAACCACTTTTGTAAAAGTGCACTAGATAATATTCTTGAAAATGCGCTTTCCGACGAATTTCAGATTGGGTTCTCTTTTACATAATGATTACTTGGACTGGAGAAAATCCAAGTAAATCATTTATTCCATTTTTAACTCATCAGATGACTTATAGAGCATTTTGTTTAAAGCATCAAACTGATTGCTCATTTCGATGCAATTATCAAAATTAACAATTTCACCCTTGAAAGAAGGCGCGCATTCCGGAGAAACGTCCTTTCTTCCATTATTGCCACGTTAAGTGATAGTTTTAAACCCCACTTTTTTGGAATAAAGTTATGAATTCAGAGATTCACCCTTCCTTTTGTTCGTGGTTGCAACCATGTTTAGTGCATAAACGAAAGAAAACCTTCTATGAAGGATAACCACCGTACTGTTAGTAGCACTGAAAAGTACCGTTTTTTATTTTAGCACTGAAAAATGCTATTTTTATAGCACTTAAAAATACTGCTAAATAGTTTTAAAAAACTTCTATGAGTAGAGAAAATTTACGCACAGCACAAAGGTACAAAGCGCACTGAGTAACAACATTATATGAAGACCGTAGAAAAGATTGTTTGTAAACGTTTCCAATACACACTAAACCCTTACGGTGAATTTCACCGTAATCTCAACAGCTGAACAGTTCGGTGGAATAAAACACCGTAATTCCATCGAAATTTTACAGATTCCGGTGATTTTTAACGGAATACTTCAAAAATTTACCGTACTCCGTTAATTTATTTCACCGAACTGTTCAGCTGTTGAGATTTTACAGGAATCCGTAAAATAATTTAAGTGTGTATGCTAGAATCTCATCATTTTCTAAAATTAAAATATAAAGCCTCAAATGTTCCTAATTTCAACAAAGGAGCTCTGACATGAAGTGTCATAATAACATTCTTCATTATTGTATTTTTTTGCTTAACTGATTTTCAGAAATTGTGTTATTCCATTCAGCATATTGTGGGTCTCATACTAGCAAAGTTATCCGCATTATCAAAGGTATCACATTTAACACTTATTTTAAATAATATAAGTAATTATATTGAGCTGTGAATACTACACAAATATCACATTTTCTACATTATGGTACTAAAGTAACTTTTTCATATACTACGCATAGTTTTCATAGATGTTCGTTCCTTAGTTTTCCTAAATTTCACCTCAAATTATACATATAGAAAGTTCTGTTGACTAACAAAAATCGAACATCAACTATGATCATGAAAAATGCCGATTCCTCTCAAGGTTAACGTGTTACAGTAAAAGCGGATGAACGATACTCCAAAAAAATCGTTAAATTTATTGCTCTTCTTTGCTCATCTCAGTCGCATTTAATTTCAAACCTTGCCAAATGGCAGAAACACTCGCTGTGCTGTGCATGATAGCATAGCACTGCAACGATTCCCAGAAAGATGCAGGGATTGCTTCTTCTCCAGCCGGTTGACTGGCTGCTGATGCTATGGCAATAAATTCCCAAAGAGCTACCCGTTTCAGCGCCACCGCCGTCGCATAAATTGATTCTCAGAGGGCAACTACCACACACAGGTGGACCCGAGAACCAGGCAGGGTCTACCGTCTAACGCCACAAATCAAGCCCAATTGTAACTCATTTAGGGTGGTGCATCGTCAGCCGAAGCGATATGCTGAATGTATCTATATGACCCACATAAAATACCCGACAACAGTCACGTCGATTCGAATAGGAAGAAGGTGCATCGAAATATGTGAACCAGAATCGGCCACGATTCGCACAATTGCAATTAACTGACCCTATATGTGACCTCGGCTTTGGTCACACGGAACCATAATGCACCGCCAGCTAGGAGCAGGGGTTCACAAATTGCAAGAATTACTGAAATTGAACAGTTTCAATCCAGTTGAGAGCATATTGAAATATACGTGAATATTCAACAACTAGATGCAGACTAAGTACATGGTCAGCCAGTAAAATGAAATACTATCGTAATCCGGGATCGGATTGATCAAAACCGAAATGCAAATCCTTTCAAAGACGTATAAGTTTCATGACCATGAGAGACATTAAATATTTACTTGTGTTAAGATACCCATAATTAAATACATTTTTTTTTTCTAAAACTTTCACTTTTACTGGGGTTTTTGAAAGATTTGTGCGGCCCGTGGAGGCTTCGAAGATTTTTATTATATTTGCCCGTTGACTATTCTACCAAGCCGAAGTAAAAATATACCAAAACTAACTGGTTGAGTTTTCAATTTAGTTTCAAGCTAATACTTAAGCTCCGTAATTATTTAAATTGTTCTTTGTATGATTGAAATTCGAAATTTTTAATCTCAATTGGGCTTTTAAGCACTATCGATTGCAGTTTCAATAACGGTTTAAATTGTTCCGAATATATCTGACAAAAGGAGATTGTATTGAGGTTCATTATGAAGAAAAAAAAAATAACTATAAAAAATACAAAAACAATTTTTCTCCATTCATTATTTATTGAATTTATTTATTGAAGCCTAGATGGAACTTATAGCATAAAATCTAAATTTTTAAACAATTTTTAAACATAATTTCACTTATAATAGGTTTATACTCTCATACAGGGTGTTCAATAAGTACGAATACACTTTAAAAAGTGTTAAAAAAATGAAAATACAAGATAAGTCAATCTTCAGCAAATTTTTGCTGGGAGCCTGCCCCCCTTTTGTGCTTTATGATGAGCTTGGGACCGTTCTCAAAAGAATCACACACGGCATACACCAGGTACATCCCAGATTTCAACCGCCGGAATATTTCACTGGGTTACTCACCTCTCACAAACAACTTTACTACGACGACGTACCGACTTTTTCATCGTACGCGGTAAACAAACAACAAATGACAGTAAGTCGACATCATGCGCGTCGGTTAGCTTATAGACCAATCCAATTACTCGCGTAGTAGTGCAATGTTGACAAAATGTTCTTTGTTTACTGTGACAACTGTCACAACATTGTTTTTGTTTGCTGTGTGAAAGCAAACATTAACAGAACTGCTGTCGAACATTCACTCCCTTGTTGTACTAATGTTGACCGAAAGCTCAAACAACGACAAACAAACAATTTCGATATGTTTGCATTCTAAGGAATTCAACTTGTGTAAGATTGACCGTGCGTTGGTATTCGTGGCATTTTGCTAGTAGACCTCTATATACGAGGCTAAAGCTGACACCAATACCAATACACAGAATGCACATGGTTCGCAACTACACAACGATGAAAAGTTTTATTCGAACTTATTGAACACCATGAAAAATCTTTAGTAGTATACAGTAGTAGTACACACAAAATACACGATAGATAGATACTGTATAATGGACAGCCTTTTCGCAAAATCTTAAACAGGATTATTAAAGAATTCAGGACACGACTTTCACAGATAACATGGGCACGATTCTCACAGAATTTTAAACAGGGTTCCATAGACTTCATAGCCAGGATTTTCAACGAATTCAAAACGTAATTTTCTGAAGTTCTAGACAAGGTTATAATATAACCCTATGTAAAATTTTGACAGAATCTAAATCTTGAATTTTGGGGAGGTTTCTTTTGAAAAACTGTTTAGTATTCTCAAAGATTACAAGGTTAGGTTTCAAAAAAAATATTGGATGAGAGACCGATTAGTTTTCGATTGCATGTGGAAGAATTCATGTTGATTTGTTTTCAAGACCAAGTCAGTATCAAAATGGAATACAATCGTGCCGTAATTTTGTCTCACGTTTGATCATACTAATTTTATGATAGTTTGTGATATTAAACGTCAAGAAATATACGTCTAAAAGTTTAGTTAAGTACTTGTTAAGTTGTTCAGATAATCCGTGTATTACAAACTTGACTTAACAGATCAATAAATCTCAATTAACAGACATTCAGACCGCGTACTTCCAAGTGATTATCATTTGTGGAACTCCAGTGATTAATCAGACACCGACAAACTATACAGACGCTTTTATGTGCGCGAACAACAGTTAACCCTGTTTTGATATTTTTTTGATAAACAATTAGTGTATAGTTTTCTGCAAACAAGTTAGAGTAAGGTGAGGCAAATGTTCGACCTTAGTGATATAATCAAAGTTTCCAGAAAAACAATAGCAGTTGGAATAAAATAAATAGCATACAGTGAACCTTCAGCATATTGGCTATAATTTTGCTGAACATACTTGTGTCAAAATATTTACCCATTTTTAGTTATAACAGTTTCAAAATTGATTGTCTTAAACGAACTTTTGCCCCACCGCGAATCTGGTGTGGGGCAAAAGTTCGCTGGCTAAAACACTAAATATTGATTCTTTTATGACAGGAATACTTTGAACCAGCCGTAAACCCGCTAATTCGAACTTTTGCCCCACTATGGGCCAAAAATTGTTTCCATGCATTTATGCGAAAACTAATACACCTCAAAGCATCCTTATGGTAGGCCTAGAAACGCCCTTATATAAAATATTAAATATTAAATTTTATCTTAACGGTTTTCGGCTCTTTCAGTCTAGATAAGCAGCTAAAACGCTTTTTTCATCTACTGTTTTGTCTCAAATTCCGAACAGACTCATATTCCGAACACTCGGTTTTTGTATGGCGATTTGGTTGAAATGTTTCGCTGCAAAGTGTCATCAAATTACAAGGAAATGGCAGTCAATTACAATTCAATTTAACGTCTCCAATCTAATTTATACCGCGGGACTAGTGATAATTTTCTAGTTTGAGACCAGTAGAACAAGCTCAAATACATTTTTTTGCGAAATTATTCATTTCAATACGCTTTATTCATGCTGTTCGGAATTTGAATCAAGGTGTTCGGAATATGAGACAGAATGTACACAGTATTCGGGATTTGAATCAAAATGTTGTTCCATACTTTTACGTAAAAACAATATTAAACAAGATTAAATAAGGTACCGTGGGGTAAGTGGATACAGAAAAATCAATAGTCAACTTCATTGTTATGTACAGCTAACGTGAATAATGTAATTCGAACTTTTTTCTGTGGATAACAAATGAGGGACTAATATACTTCAAATTATCGATTATTTCGATTTTTCTGATTGTTATGTATTGAGTATGAGGGACTTAAAAATTTGCGCCAAATAATCCACTTGCCCCACCGTGGTGGGGTAAGTGGATCACCAATAGAAAAAAATCTGTTCTCATAACAAATGTGATGTAATTATGTATAGTAAGAATGATATTACTCTCGTTCTTATTATTAGTGCTAGTAATGGTACATTTTAATACTTTAAAATTAAAAAAGTATCTTCATTTAATCGAAATATATTTAAAAAAATGTTTACATTAGTTTACACTAATTCGCACAACAAAAAAACATTGTAACTAGAATAATTTGTAGAAAAGTCATCCATTTATACACAAAAGTTAAATAGAAGCATTGTAGGATTATTCCTAACGATGTTTTAGATAAACACTCGTAGTTTGAAAATATTAGTTACATTTATTTTTGAATAACAAACTGAAATCTTTTTATTCTATTTATGAATTTGTTTGTGTCATCTGTCTAGAATAATTTATACGGTCAAATAAGGTACGACAATATGTTTTCAATTGGAGAATTAGTATATGTTGCTCTTTTGCAACTCAACTTAGATAAATCACGAAAAATTTCGTATAAGTTTTGAAATTATTATTATTTTATTTTTTTTTTTTTTATACCAGAAAGGTTAAAAAAAGCTTTTAGGGGGATTAATTCAAATTCTCTATGATCAATTTGACAAATTTAAGCCGGGAATGAAAAAAATAAAGGAAAACAACATTTGCGAATATTAAAACTTATTTAAATTCTCGTAAGAAGTCTGCCAATAAATGATAAAAATAATTGATCCACTTCCCCACCCCATTAAAAAGTAGGGGTAAGTGTACCATGTACAATATATCTGTATTTATTTATAAAAATCACATATTCTTCATTGTGATTCATTCAATTAGAACTGAAATGCTCACCATGTGTCGAAAAAACTAATAGAATTCGATTTTAGACAGAGATACAATGGATTTTTGATTGATGGAAAACAATTTTGAAATTAATCAATTTTTGCAGCTTATAAGTTTGCTTGTGTTAGTGTATGTGTAGTACCAGTTTTGCAATAGTATCAGTGTGGACGTAAGAATATAACCTAAAACGTAGCAATGGCGCGAAAACATTGAACATATTCAGGTATTTATGCTTAATATTGACGAATGATCCACTTACCCTACTGATACACTTCCTCCACTGTACCTTAAACAATTTTACCGTTACACTCAACAACTAACAGTTAGACTTTGTAGAGAAATCAAAATTTTCGCGAATATCAACTATTTTACGCCAACCAGATGCATTTGAGGTCACTGTTGTGTTCGGAATATGAGTCAAAACGGTACTTTCCTACTACAAAATAAGGAAATTAAATTTTATTTTTATTTGGTTCCGTGAAATGAAAGTTTGACCAAAAATTAAAATATTCACGTCAAAAAACAACAAATAGCCAGAACTTTTCCAAATCTTAACCGATTTTTATGATATTTGGAGTGAAAGCCTTCTACTTAAACAGCAATCGAACCACAATAATATTTATAAGTTTTGTTTTGAATTGAGTTTGAAATCTTAAAAAGAAACTCTTACCCCACTCGAACTTTTTACCCCACTTTACTCTAATGATGATGGCGAATATGGCTTTTATTACAGTATCGATATTTGGTGTTTCAGTCAGCGAGCTTTTGCCTCACACTAGACTCGAACTCTTGCCCTTTCGGTAGGAAAAAGTTCGTTTAAGATAATCTATTTCAAAACTGAAATGATTAAAGAGGGGTAAATATTTCGACACAAGTTTTTTGAGCAAAATTGAAGCCATTATGTTGAAGGCTCACTGTGTGGTATTTATTTCTATTTAACGATTATATAATAAGCAGGTGAAATCAACTCACCTGTTAAAAATCTGAACTGCTACGGCAAATGAAATGTAATATGTTGCTAACAAAATGTAAATAAAATCTTAGATTTGCTTTACCAAATTAGGATGATAGTGTTGTCTAATAACACAGAACACATAAATATAAGAAATGATGAATGTAATGTTTGGAATGATACTAATAAAGAAATTAAAAAAAAAAATAACGATTATAGTTTTTGTGGAAACATTGAACACTAAGGTCGAACTTTTGCCCACCTTACTCTACATTAAGTCAGTAACGGTATTTTATATATTCTTGATCAATGCTTTAGAAAACTTCGTTGAAAGACATTTGGTCGAATAACATTTTCCGAATAACACACATTTTATAATTGAGACAGAAAAACTGTTATGTAACCAGATCTGGTTATATACTAGTTGATATACCATTATAATAACATGAGTGTAACTCGAGTTGGTCGAAAGTACATTTGATCGAGTAGCTTTAGAGCATTTCATCAAATAATATTTGTTCCAATGACATTTTGTCAAACGATTATCTGGTTGAACGATTACTTTGTAATGATTGGTAGAAAACTCGTTACTTTTGCACAATGGATGAACATCGGATCTATTTCAAGCATACTTTTCATCAGAAGGCAATAACGAATCTTGCTAAATGATACTTGTTTATTAACTAAGCTTTACAATGAGGTTTGGGTATAAACTACCCTACATTGATAAATTATTCTTGTCAATTATCTTGTTGGATAATGTTTTCCTAATTTAAAAGAACTTCAAACGTAAATGTGTAAATTAACCTAAAATAAGTTTTTCCTAGTTTTCTGCTGTTGATTTTTTTTAAATTTATTATTCTTTTGAAATGTCACCATTCTTTGGAAAAAAAATGCCTTCCAATTATTTTTTCCGTTATTATTCAGTTGGAACATTCTTGGAAGCTTTGTTGAATTCATTACACTGCGAAACACGTTTTTGTCTCAAGTATCAAAATACCACTATTTACTAAATAAAGGGTTGCTGAATCCATTGCCGTTTTCAAAAATATTATAGCACGTCTAGTTTTTAGATATTAATTGTTGAAAATGCGAAATTAGACGATTTTAGCCATCTTGCATGCAAGTTTGTCAGCTTGTATGGCAATTATGGTGTCCGCATCAGGTCTCATGGTGTTTGAGAATCGAACGAGTGCAGAAACGTTTTGTCCGCATGGCGTTACGGAATTTACCGTGGCGAGATCCAGTTAACCTGCCACCATATCCGGAGAGGTGTCAATTGTTAGGATTGGACACGTTGCAACGTCGACGGAAAATTCAACAAGCGTTGATAATTGCAAAACTCATCAATGGAGAAATTGATTCCCCAGAGCTGCGTGGAATGCTCAACTTCCGTGTCCCGAGCAGAACGCTGCGGAATACAACCCTGCTCGAAAAAAGATTTCACAGATCCCTGTTTGGTTACAATGAACCGATTGCAGCATGTATTCGAATGTTTAGCATAGTGGAAGATCTATTCGATTTCGATGAGACTATTGATAAATTTGTTGGAAAAATCAACCGCTCAAGACTCTTTTAACCCCTTGTAAGAGTTTATTTTATTTTTTGACATGTTTTGTAATGATATGTATTGTGGTATGATGTCTAATTGTGCTTGTATTTAATTTTGTAAGTCAAACCAGCTAAGTTTATGTAGACTATAAAGTCCGATGAACAGAATACCTAATAAATAAATAAATAAATAAATAAATGTATTCGCTTAATTTGCCACATAATTCAAACTTCATGTGTATAACAATTATCATCAACAAAGTTTGTAATACTATTCATGCTCAAAAGTTATTTTTTGAAGGTTTTGAAAAGTATTGTATTTTGCCATATAAGAGAAACAAGGATTCGTATTTTCAAAGATACTCCGTTTTACGGCATTCAAAATTTTACGTAAGCTTAAGTATAGACTATCTCACGTATTTCAAAGTCAAAAAGCATTAGAATCTTTGTTTTTTTTTCGAAAGTAAAATTTGCATTTCTGGAATAAAATTAATAATAAATTGTTCAAAAAAAATCTGCATGCGTATAGTGTGGAACTTCTAAGTTTACTTTTGCAATAAAATGGTACAATTTTATATGTAGTAAAAATTTTAACATTCTTTCTAAACCCTGTGGAAAAAAAAAATAGTTAATAGACCATGAGTTTGGAAATATATGAATTTATATGGATAATACTACAAAACGTTGTAAAGCAGTGATCAATGTCAATCAGACTTCGGGTTACGGTACTCGAAATGCCAAAAATGTTCTGAGAACCGCTATTGCACAATATGCACCAATCTGCCGATAAGCGAACCTTGAAACCCCAGAAGCCACAACAGCATAACGTGCTGCCTGCCAGACCGAGTCGTGTTTCGCGCTCCGTTCCGTTGTTCCCAATATTGGATCAATTAAATTATGTCGTTGTGATTGCCGTTATTCAATTAGGCTGTCAAGTCACACCATGGATGGGGAGAACACCCGCGTTCCCTCGTCTCAGGGTGGGCATCTGACGTGAGCTAGACCATATGAGCGACTCTTGTTGTTGTTACTAAAAAGCAGATGGGAGCCATGTGTCAGGTCGTCTTTGACATTGGCAAACGTCAACGCCTGAAGATGCGAACAACCACCGTAAATTGAATCATTCGATTCGGTTCACTAAACAAAACAGTTTGGGGCTTTCGTTTTTCAACTGGGATTGATAGTCAGACGTGCTGTCGCTGACATTAAGTATTCTAAATGATTGAATCACGATCAGAGAATGTATATTGTTTCGACAACCTTTCGGTCATTTAGCTTTGCTTAGAACCTATTCTAGTCATCATAAGTATGATTGATGATATGTGATACGATCAGAAGATCCCATATGAAAAAGGTCGCACCAATTTTGAACAAGATGCATTGCTTTGATTCTAGAGGACATCAATTATAATTAAATTAACGTAAGACCATATTTTATACGTATAGGGTCGATGTACCAAAAAAATAAAGCGGAATTATTTTTAGATCATCTGAAAGCTTTTTATCTTGGCTTAGTGGAAAAATTATGAAACATACGAAAACTCATGTTTTTGTATTTATTATCGCTTGTGCCACTATAGGAACACATGTGCCTATAGTAGCACTATTCCTAATTTCTGTTCCTATAGTAGCACTAGCCTCACGGAATAGGCAAAACACAAATCAAAACCGTATTTTTACAAAACTTTTATATTTTTCCTTTGAAGTGTGGATCAAAAGCGTTCGATTGATGTAAAAAAGTTTCTAATTTATCAACTATTTTGTTTAATTACAAAATAGTTTCTCTTAGTAGTGCTACTATAGGAACAATAGGTTAACTATAGGTGCAAGGGAGCTAAAATTTTAAGTAAAACTATTTATTTCGATCATTTTTTGAACAAAATCGAGCAGTGTGTCAATGGTACTTAGATAAACAGCTACTGATCTTCATGTCAAAAATTATTTTGCTACGATTACCAGCGAAACGGCCGTAAAAAGCCACTAGTGCGACTATAGGGGACCGTCCACTAAGGGAACACCGACCCTAATTATATTTGTTATTAAAATGATGTTTGTGTATATATGTTGAAACTTTAGACAAAATTCTTTTCAATTATTTTTGCTTATTAATAACTGAAATAAACAAACAACCCTTAATTATTTCTCTCTAACTTCAATCATTACTACATTTTTCCCACTCACATGTACCAGGACAATAGCATGCAATAACAAAGGAAGAGGAAAATTCCACCGCTTTTCAATTTTTCAAGCTTAGCTCTCGTCGCCGTCGTCGTCGGAAGACTGGGGGGCCATTCCTTATAGCATAGAGCAACTTTTCACTCTGTTATCATATCCGCAGTATAATTCATTCCTCACGTGACATTCATTCGGTTCGGCTCAGTTCTCCTTTTCTGCAAGCAGCACTGTTACCTAGCGACCTCAGTCGGCAGTCACTAGTTCAATGTTAGAAAAGGCTTTTGTTTGAGTTCGCCAAAATCTCTTCCAATAGGCAGCCAACACCCACTCCATGTGGCTTTAGAACCTAGTGCAGAATTTTAGGTAGTAGGAAGGACGTGCCGCACCGCAAGGGATATGCTTAAGGGATAAAGTGGGACATTAATCCGGGACAAACAATATTCAGTGCACCACACCACCACCGGAACACGGCCAGCAGCCAGGCGAGTGAGAATTATTATCATATCCGGGGATCCTCCGGCAAGCTCATTTTTCTCTTCGGGCGTTTATTGGAGAGAAATCGGGCTAGACGAACCAATCCCTTAAATAATGTCCATCAGATGAATATATGGAAAAATTTTGGGTTTACTTCGTTTAATTGACTTTATATGGAGAGTGCGCTTCGTAAAGCCCTAGCAAGTTCTTACCACGGCATAAAAATTAACAAGGCAGGCTCTTTACTGATGTAAATATCAAGTTTGATTGTAAACATGTGACGTCACTCCTATCGTACCATATATCTTCCGGACCACTAGATCATTTTTTCGCAAATTTGTTCGAGGTGGATAGGAATGACGTCGTCAAGTAGCTGTCAGTTTTCGGAATATATCACCTTCTCAATGTAGTACACCGTGGTTCTTACGTTAGCACACACCACAAAATGAGTGCCCTAGCAAACGGGTTAGTTTTTTTTTGCGTCTCCGGAGGAGATCAGTTGAGGATGTATCAACAACTCGTGAGCTCGTTTCTTACATATGAAATCACAATTTTATCGTGGCAACATTACGTTTATGTAATTTTCAAACACACCATGGATGGTTCGCAACTACAAGTGTCGGCATAAGCCCTTATTCCGATTTTATATAATTTTCATATTCCCGCCTAATGGAGGGACGGACCTGGTGTAGTGGTCAGAACAAACGCCTCTCTACCCGAGGACATGGGATCGAATCCCATCCCATACTTAGAAAGTCACTTATGGCGTAAAAAGTTATAGTAATGACTTCCTTCGGAAGGGAAGTAAAACCGTTGGTCCCGAGATAAACTAGCCTAGGGCTAAAAATCTCGTTAATATTGACAGAAAAAAAAGATCCTACCTAGTTTTGCTAGGTGACTATGATTAAGATAGCTCAGATCATTATTCAGCATGAAAAAACAGCAACGATTAATCTTGCGGACTCTTTTCAAATGCTTCAGCCCAAGTAGCTTTAATTTTTTTTTGTGGGCTTCGTGGCCGAGTGGTTAGTGTCACCAAGCAGTAATCGCTTCGTGTCATGGGGTGTGAGTTCGATTCCCGCTTCAGCCATTAAAACTTTTCGTCAAGAATGTTTATCGGCTGTGCCACTGGAGCATACTTGTCCGTTGTCTAGTGTTAAGTTACAGTCTGTGCAGCTAAATGGCTGAAGACGGTGTCCGTGTCCGTGTCTTTATCTTGATAGCCTTTTTCTACTTCTTGGCATTACGTCCTCACTGGGACAAGGCCTGCTTCTCAACTTTTTGTTCAATGAGCACTTCCATTGTCATTTTCGCATTCGTATGTCATGTGCTAGGTACGATGATATTCTATGCCCAGGGAAGTGAAGGAAATTTCCATTACGAAAAGATCCGACCAGGATTTGAACCTTCAGCATGGCTTTGCTTAGTAGCCGCGGATTTCAACTCATCGGCTGAGGAAGGCCCCAGGTAACCTTGTGAACCCAGGTTTTGCAACTTTCAGCTAACATGAAATGGCAAACTCACGTGACATGCCTCATGCATTCAAGCTCGTAAATAGCGCAATCGTTGCTACACTGTTTTACTGAGTTAACTACCAGAGATTTATATTTACACTATTTAACAAAGGACCTTCTGCAGAGAGTGGTGGAAAAGTTCGCATCACGAAGTAGCTCACGAGTGTAAACAAACGCATAACAAACATGACAGACTCGCGAACAGGCTAGGTGTGAGTAAGTGCGCACCCGTCTGCTCGGAAGAACATGCCCACAGAAGTAGCAACAAGTTCGGGAACGTTTACTCGCGGGTAACCGAGAGTAGTATGGTTTATTATGGATATGACAGAAAAAATAATTGTTTAATCAACAAATTGACAATAAACTATCACTTTGTAGTCAAAACCCCTTGAACATCATAAATCTCGGAAGGGAAACAGCTTCTTTTCCCCAAAGCAATTGATTCTGAACAGCTCCGAACACGTTCACGAATCACTGTAGCTTCGACTACTCGGGAGCACGACAGATGCGAGTAAATCAGCACTCTGACGCTCGAGCAAATGCTTTGTTTTTGTTCTAGTTCGGCAGAAGTGTTCATCGCTGTCTGCAGATTGAGTGCACTTATTCTATTGCTCATCACATCATCTGGAGCAGCTCAGATAGGAATTTGAGAGGCTCCAGTCTGTTTTTATAGAATTTTTCGCACTTCTAACAAAGTAAGAAACTTTCACCTAATATGGCTCTCTGAGGAGCACATGGGGTTAAGCTCTGTGGTTCTCACTTACGGGCTATGACGGACTATTACTTAAGGTTCTGCTGCGGATGCACGTCTCGAGTGCGGTAACAGAGAAAAAAGGGGAAAACTACTCTGTCTCACGCCCTTTCATTGGCTTGGGCTACAAGTCAGATGTCTCTCTGGAACTACCTGGTATTACTTCAGGGGGCGGAGGGCTGATGCTTCTACATCTTTTCGTCACCTCTTGCTCTATTCAATCTTGCTGCAACGTCACTCACATTTTGGGCCACATACCGGCCACATTCCGGCCACATGCCTTGGCCATGTGAGACTTTTTTCGATAGGTGCTACTGTGTTTGTTGGTGCGCTTGACTCCATTACTCTGCTCGTCATGCTCTACGGGCGGACTGGTTGAATACCGAGGTCGGTCTTGCGATTCCGGTTGAGAGGTGACTTCCGGTTCGCAATCGCCCCGACGACCCAAAGCCGGCAGTTCGTCGTGAGCGATACTACTCGGCGCACGCTATGTCTGAACCAGACGATTAAAAAAATCGAATGTACATCGGATTTTTTCTCGCTAGAGTTTAGTATTCAAGTTATATTTTCATAATCGGAAAGTTTTAAAATATTCCATCGGTGAAATTTTGATTTTTTCCACTTTTTAGCCATTTTTCATACTAAATCCCATGAAAATCAAGTTTTCGACGCATTTCCGCCCATACAAAATGTATGGAAAAAATTTCACCGATAGAATATTTTAAAACCTTCTGATTATGAAAATATAGACCAAATACTGATCTCTTGCGAGAAAAAATCCGATGTACATTCGATTTTAATAATCGTCTGGTTCAGACATAGCGTGCGGCGTATTTCCCGACGGTGAAGCTAGCCTACTCCGATGGAGAGTACCTCGACGGAGGAATATCTCCCGAAACTGATAACGTTACGCGATACTCCGTTACGTTCACACTCCGTTGTTGGCCGGAGAAGTACCGAAGTCGGTCCAGCAATTCCGGTTGGAGGATGGCTTCCGTTTCACTGGCGCTCCGACGACTCAAGCCTCCCTACGCTCAGAATAGCCCCCGACGGTGGATCTATCCTACTCTGACGATGAATTCCCCGACGGTGGAAGATCTTCCGAACCGATGCTATCCGAGCAGACGCCGAGGTCGGTCCTGCTATTCCGGTGGAAAGAAGCTTCCGGTTCACAGGCGCCCCGACGATCATTTGCCGGTGCTGTTCTGCGATCTACTCAGCTAGTCCCCGGTGGAGGAGCTAGTCTACTCGATGGTGGTCGGCCAAGTGTCAGGGTCGGTTCTGCAATTCCGGTTGGAGGGTGACTCCCGGGATTTTGATCCCGGGGAGGTGATTCCAAAAATCGGGTTCGTTTATCATTCCGTATACCACACCACCCGACTAAAGATACATAACAAAATTATATCAACACATGTTATTATGTTATAAGGTTTTTTCGAACATAGGTTGTTACAAACTTGATGCAGGATGTTGTTAAAATAACTAAATTTATAACAAAAAGTGTATGAATAGTAACATAAACATAACAAAATGTGTTTTAATTCTATCAAAAACTTATCAAATCAAGTTATAATGTTTGATACAAAGTATCAAAATTATAATACTGTTCGATATACGATAATATTCTATAGTATTGAAATGCATATATGCAGTTATAACTATCAATTTATTTTGTTATAAAGTTGTAAAAAAATGAACAAAAAATATCTTAAAGGAAAATAAAACACATTATGTTATATTTTTGTTTTATTATGTTCTGTGGATAACGGGGCGTAACAAAATTATATCATTATATGATATGCATATCATATTCTGATAAAATTTTATTATATTTTTGTTACAAGCCTCTAGTCGGGCATCTATACTGAAGTACTCATCAAAAACTGCCGCCACCGTGTTTCGTACTATGATGAGTCTCGGGCTGTCGAAAGACAACATGTTCTAGCGTTTCTTCAATCTCCATACACTCTGGACAGAATGGTGAAGACGCATGACCGAATCTATGCAGATACTGCTTGAAGCAGCCGTGACCTGACAGGAGTTGTGTCGTGGATGTTCACTTTTCCGTGCTCCCTGTTCACCCAGGCCGACAGATTCAGGATGAGCCTGTGGATCCACCTTCCTTTCTCGGAGGCATCCCATTCTTGCTGCCACTTAGCCAGCGAACGAATTATTGAAAACTTCCTCGCCTGCCTGGTTTCTCTTCGCTGATAGCAGTCGATGTCTTCGGACAGGATGATGAAGATCGGGACCATATAAGCGATTACGCATGCCGCCTTCGACGATAGAGTCCTGTACCTTTGAACAAATGTTTCCAGTTTGAGAGAAGTCAGTCGACAGAACATGATCCTTGCAAAATCTAAAGATTCCTAAGTGAACAAAATTCGTTTACCTAATGCTGACTTTACTTCTTCTGATGAAGAAGGTTTAGAATGTTTATTCAATACATACTTCGCTGGACATAGCATCTACAAATGATCCAAATGCCTTCTCAATTTATGGGTGCTGGAACTGCTAGAAAATAATCCAGAGAATCGAAGATCTACACACACTACGTTGTTTCCACCTTTGGTGGATTTCGACAAAATTGTCCTTGCTCCAAGTGATCTCACAATTGCTTGCCACTTTCCTTACAGGACGTTAACCATACAATTCCCTTTACGAGAAGAGAGGATGTCTGGCTATTTGAAAAGAAGTATATCAAATAATATTGTTTGTTACACTGATGGCTCCCTTCTTGAGCTGGTGCTGGTGTATATTCTCGTGAGCTAATGCTGAATCATTTTTACTCACTTGATAGACATTGCACCGTTGCTCTTATGTGTGGAGTGCAATCATCAGTTCATCAGCATGTAATGGGAAAAGTCATATACATCTGTTCAGATAGTCAGGCTGCTATAAAAACTCATGCTCAAAGTCGAAGCTTGTTGTCGCATGTCGAACTCAAATTGAGAGATTGAATTCAGTCAGCTCTGTTAACGTTGTATGGACACTTGGCCATTCTTCCATCGATGAAAATTAATTGGCTAAGAGCTAGCTCGCAATGGAGCATTGGATGACTTCGTAGGCCCTGAGCCAGCAATTCCAATTTCGAAGTGCTGTGTGAAACTTCAGATAAATTTTTGGGCGGAAACTTAGCACAAGCAGTATTGGAATAGTTTGGTGTCATGTCATCAAACAAAATTGTACATTACTGAGTCATCTGTCAAAGCAGAATTACGGTCTCTAAGTCAGAGGTTTGACTTGAATTGAAACCACCACTGTTCGGAGTATGAATCATGTTGTGAAAAGAATTGAACTAAGTTACCAATAAGTCTGGAATCTACAATAAAATCAGTCTTTTGACAACCATCATGACGCGTAGTTAAAATTGAATCACATATATCACACCAAAATTTGACATAAAACGTCAAATCAATGTTGTTGCCTAGATCGGTGGTGCCAAAACTGGAGCAGACAAAAATGGAATCTCACTGTAGTTTAAAAATAAGGAACGATTAGTTTCAAAACAAATCCTGTGTGAATATTTTCAGTGAGGGCTACATAGTTTACACAGTAAGAAGTCACTAAATTCAATGTGTTCTTTAAATCGTTATCCTATGTTCATGTGGGATAGCAGTAAAAATATATATAGGAAATATCTCAATGATACGCTCTATGTCACTCTCCCCCAATCTACTCCTCTTCCGTCGGTGGTTGAGGAAATTGATTCCCGTCTTGCCACCTCCTCTGACCAACCTTCCCTCGACACTGCATCGTGGTATCGACTAGTGCTACCACCGTTCATGAGCTAGAAAGAACTATGCTTGTGGAAACAATAATGTCACACTTGAACGATGATGATGGTGATGCTGCGGTGGTTAGTTTTGCTGGATTCCGGAATCAGTCTGAGGGAAACCAACCATAGATGGGGACGGGGAGAGATGCTGCTCATTTGTAATTCGAGTGCATCCATCCGAAGTCATATGAGAAGTATTTTTAAAAGAGATTAGAACACGTTCCTCTGCCCAACAGGTAGACAATTCTAATCAAGCCACAAAGCCAACCGAATCGTTTGATATGTTATGAGTGAGCTTTAATAATATTCATTTGAAATGAAATGAATCATTTGTTTTTTTTTTTTTTTGCTTAATAGGAGGAAAATGGTAAATTCTCCGACAACAGAAACTGAAGTTAAACACATTCACAGAACCGAAAACAGAGAGCTTTCTCTTTAACTGATCATTTTTGCTTCCATTGCTACTGACGCGCTTATCTGCACACAGCTATCTTTTAAACAATAAAACCGAAAAAAAACGATTTTTTTCCGTACAACACAATTTGTAGAAGCTTACAATTCATTAATGCATGTTTATAATGTATTTTTATGCCATCGGCGTAACTAGCGCGGGATATGGACACCAAAACAAATTGGGTTTTATTAGAATAGTATACCAAGAAGAAACCCATCCCGATTGTGCCTATGGCATGGAAAAAACACATCTAAAACATACATTAATGTCAATTCTGTTCTCTTCCATCACAATAAACACTAAGAAAAATCTTTTTGGCAAATTTTCAATTGACTCAATAATATTATATTCGTACAAAATCCACACATTCAGAGCCCCTCCTGGCTACACCACTGGTCCATCACCCGAAAGGCTTTGGGGTTTTTCATATTTCAACACGTAGAATCTAACACAAACACTCCGGTTGAAAACCCAGTGTAACACCATCGTGACCTTCCCTTGTTAGATTGTTTTTCTTAGGCAGCGTCCATTTATTACGTAACGCTAAAATGTGCAATTTTTGAACCCCCTCCCCCCGTCCGTAACGCTTTTTATATGATTTTTTTTTATTTTTTTGTCTGAGCCGTAACGCATAAGCCAACTCCCTCCCTCCCCCTAGAGCGTTACGTAATTTGTGGACGCCGCCTTAGCTCTCATGAAATGAAAAATTACGGGAAAAAGTTCAAAGTTGATTTTCAAAGTTTCTGTCTTTTACACCACTTTGCTTCGAACCTCCTCATATGGAAAATCGAATCATTTCGATTTCCTGTTCTTCGTCTCAAGAGCACAAGCTACAAGTACATTGTCAGTTTGTAGTTTGATTCCAACATAATCTAGAAAATCCGATGTAGTTGCACTTCCCCTCGATTGACACACCATCCAATTTTCAGCATGGCACTACTTCCAATAACTGACGTGTTGACAGAATGCATCGAAATGGAAGAATTCAACAAGATACAAATAAGACAGGAAAATTCTTGTTCTCATGGTGTCAAACTATAGTACACATCTGTGATGTGAAGTGCTGTGTATCATCTTGTTCGTCTCGATAAGATAAGTAGCATTCTACTACCATCAAGTTTTCAAGTAGATTTTACGCCAGCTCGCATGAATAATCTCCGGACGAAAGTTGCACATGTAGCTTGAGTTCGCTATTCGTAAAAATCCAATATAAGTGAATTTGAATTGATTCGATATGCTTGTTTCAATCAACCATGTGAAATAACTACACAATTAACAGCTCTCAAAATGCACCTACTTTACCAGAAGTCAGCCTATTATTTCAAATTCTTATCTTAACTATTGTAACAAGTGTGGGCTTCGTGCCCGTAATCGAGTCCGACCTGTATAAGCATAATGCATTTGTGAGTAAAAACAGAATAGCCAATCGCAAAAATGACGCCAATGGCAAAACAAGCCTCCAAAACAAATGAATTTTCTTTTCAAATTTTCGAAATTCAACGATTTAGAACTCTTTTTTCTAAATCTTGAAAAATAAACCTTCCTCCCTGAACATTTCCACGAAGTGAGCGCAAAATGACGCGTTGGATCTCTTAAGCGGCTGCTATGAAGCAATTACAAATGTACAATCGATAATAATGAGCATTTACTCATATTTCTATTATCCATTGCAAATGAACCGTTAATCGTGTTCCTAGAAGCGTAGATTCATAAATCTGCTCAGTGTAAACGGCATCGTAATTGTGAAGCGTAACTGGAAACGCAAATGCTTTCGCAGAAGGCAGCTTACATTTCTCTAACAAAATTTCTACTGTAGTGCTTCAAATCGTTACTCGGGTCCATTATTCCTATATTCCTATATCCTATTGCCTCCTCCACTGTGAAGGAATTTTAAGGTTAGTTTTTCGTTATTGTTCAGTGTGCACTGAGACAGAAACTGCTGCTCAGCTTAGCGTTCGGAAAGCAAATACTCAGATCTCAACTGAGAGCTGTCTATGCCAAAATTTTGATCATGCTATTTTGACCATTTTGACCATGATGGTATTTAATTATCAAATATCCGTAATATCGTGTGATATTCATGAAAGCAATACATCCCAGTAGTTATAGAGTTCAAATTCAATCTTCAAGTGCTTCAAAACAATAACTAACTTATTTTTTTTGAAAAGTGTTCCTCTGCGAGTTCATAGCCGCGTCCATAATCAGAACCATGGATAAGACATGGGTTGGCAAAATCTTTTATGCCTGCGGTAGCCCAGATTTTTTTAAATTTTTGGAATCCTAGATAGCAAATTGAAATTTATGCTGATCATGAACATAAGACTGAGAAAGCTCATTGGTGATTTATCATTTGATCAAAGTTTATACCCTTTTTCGGACCAGTTCACTTGGATAGATTAGACAAAAACTAGAACAAACTGCAAAACATAACAGCCAATGGTATTGTTCTTTAATTTCCTTATAAAAACATCAAAATGCTATGTATTTTTTTTCGCTTGGATTCTTTACAGAACAAATAATTTCTGGGCTGTTTTGAGTCTTAAAATACATTCATATTTCGTGGATTTTATCGATCATGGTGTCAAATATGGAATACAAATACGAGTAATGGAATTTCAGAACAACACAAAAGCTGTGTTATTTTACATCATATATGACAAAGGTTTTTGATGCACGAATCGAAGAACTAATAAACCCAAATTTCTCTAGTGAATGTTGCAAATGCATTGAATTGGTAGAGTAAAAACACTCAATGATGTATAAATTATAGAATTTGAGGCATTTCCAGATCGTGGCCGGTATTAGGGACCACCTATTAAGATTGGTCATTTTGGTGCTAAAATACATCATCAAAATGCAATGTCAAAATTCTTATTTATATTTTCCTACAATACCTACAATATTTGCGTTAAACTTCTATAACTCTATCACAACAATTAAAAATAGTTCCTCTAAAAAAAATTGTTTGGAATTTCTGAGAGAAGAAAATAAAAATGGTTTCTACATCAATCTGTCCGAGTTCATGCAAAACATGTTCTAAAATGTAAGATACAAATACAGTTTAAATTCCATCCGTTTTACCGTCAATCATTGTCCATTATAAACAAGAAAAAAAACAAGAATTTTTATAGTAAACCCTATAAAAATCACTAAAGTTTATCTAAACAACAAAAAGTTTCAAAAATTCTAGGTACGCTGTATTTTTCAATTTTTCAACAGGAATTTACTATACAGTGGTGAATCAAAATCCGGACTGTACCAATATCCGGACACTCTATTAATATTTATTAATTTTAGCCTAATTTGAATATTAATATGTTTGAGTTTTATTCTTACTCTTTACATTAAACACTGAAGTTTATTTGCTACCATTTCAATCTAGTTAACATTGCCAAATAATTACTAAAAATAACAATAAAATAGTTGTTTCTTTTGGACGTCATTCCTTCGCGGTTCATTTGAATTCAAGTTTAACGATCGTTGAACGCACGAGCCAATGCAACAACGTTTAGTTAAATGAAAAGTGTGTGAAGTATATTTTTGTGTAGTATTTTGAACAAAATTAAGTCCAGAGTGATACTTTTAATGTTCGATAACACTACTGGTGTGAACAATGATGCAAATGTGTACTTAACGGTGTATAAATAGACTGTCCGGAATTACGAGCCAGTGATTTTAAATCCTGACAGCACATGGAGAACCTACTTTTCACTAGTGGAAATGTTTTTTCTGGGAAGATAAAATAGGAGAAGACTTGGAAAATATACGTAAACAGCATTGTGAGTTATCAGAAGATGGGCCACTTTTAAAATTAATCGTGTATATCTTTCGTTATCAGAATAAACCAAATGTTAATAGGCTCGAACTACACGCATTTCGGTTCAGGTAATTAAAACACTAATAATAGTAACGTTTCGTTATTTGTGAAATTATGGGAATACATACATCGAATTGATATAAGAATGATATTTAAAAGAGTTTGTGAGGTTTTCTTGAAAAGATATACCAATATCTCATATTATATCATACGTGTCCGGGCCTTCCTTAGCCGAGTGGTTAGAGTCCGCGGCTACAAAGCAAAGCTATGATGGAGGTGTCTGGGTTCAATTTCCGGTCGGTCCAGGATCTTTTCGTAATGGAAATTTTCTTCCCTGACTTCCCTGGGCATAGAATACAATCGTACCTGCCACACGAGATACGAATGCGAAAATGGCAACTTTGGCAAAGAAAGCTCTCAGTTAATAACTGTGGAAGTGCTCATGAGAACACTAAGCTGAGAAGCAGGCTCTGTCTCAGTAAGGACGTCAATGCCAAGAAGAAGAAGAAGAAGAAGAAGAAGAAGAAGAAGAAGAAGAAAAAAAAAGAAGAAGAAGAAGAAGAAGAAGAAGAAGAAGAAGAAGAACGTGTCCGGATTTAAAAACATCATTTGCATTAGGTGTCCAGATTTAAAGATAAGACATACTCCAATATTTTATTGATTTACTTGTAAAGCTCATGAATTATACCAAAAATTCCATGACTTTCAAGAAGATCTGAAGTGTAGGGATGTGTTACATAATGAAACATTAAGAAAATTCTAACTAAACATACTTAAATCGTAGTTTGAACATTCATGTCGTCTTAAGTGTCCGGGTATTGATGCAGCACGGTACTAGAATTCAATTAAAGTTGAAATTATCCAACGAAACCGGAACGAATGTTCATTAGAAGTTCTTTCATATTTTTTACATTATTCTTACTCTAGAAAACTGATATAAATATGGTGGTATGGATATGGTGTTTCGTAGAGTAATTCATAATGAAATTCCTATATTGAGACATTCCAAAGTAGTTTTTGAATTGAAAATGGAATATGAATCCCGAAATTACCATTGGGAAAAATATAGAGCAATTTCTATATTCTGAAATAATACCTAATGGAATTCCAGGAGAAATTTTCGAGAAATAAGAATGAATGAAGAATTTACTTTCATAAGGGGTCTATTTTGTAAATCGAGCAGATTCGCGTGACTCGTCTGTAATGAGTGTCGATCAAAGTAACCAAGCATATTTCAGATGTCACTCGTCGACTCCAAATCCAGTCACATAAAGTGACAACTGTCGAAAAACTCGAGTGACAGAGCTGTGTCGAGTAAATGTTTTGGTCGACAGTGACTCCAGTCGAATCATTTTGACTTTTCTCACAGAAATCGCTAAGACCGTTTTCCCAATAGAATCCTGTTTAATTACGTACCGTAATTTCGGGTGAAATTGATCATTTTTGACGGTTTTTCTTGTCCGTTTTCTATAATGTTGACAATGCCAAACAATTGAATGCAGCAAAACAAGTACGAAGGTGAGTCTCATTGACTCATGTACCGAAATTTTCTAACAAATGTGATATTAGTGCTAAGAAATATCTCTAAAATAATAAATCGGGAATCTCATTTCGGGGTGAAATTGATCACTTGTCAATGCGATTATTGTTAGTTTTCAAACCAACTCTATATAATAAATTTGAGGTCTCTGAATCCGAATATGCTTGCTAAATTCTTAACAATACAATAATTATAGGAATAATGAATACTTAAATTTCAAGAATAACGGGAAAAACGCCTAAATGTATGCAATTTCCTAAGGAATATCTCGATATCTAACAGAAATTCAATTATTTCCACCAAATGACCAAATTGGTACGAGTTTTGGTTATGAAATCTGGTTTGGGGATATATCTCAAGCATCCTCACAAACTTTCAGGTTTATACCATGTTCAAAGCCTTGTTTAGAACTAGAAGTTTATGGATGTTTGTCAATATTGTACCGCACATGATTTTGGAATTTTACATTATTTTCATAGAAATAATCATTCTTTAACGCAAAAAACTTAACTACACACAATTCAACAATAGTTACGACAAACAACGTTCATTCACTGCAGATTACATTGATATTTGTGCTCCATTAGGAAGAAATAAAATCGAGTGACACGGTGATCAATTTCACCCTACTGATCAATTTCACCCGAATTTACGGTACCGTAATCCGGGGGCAAATTGATCACTGGGGTGAATTTGATCAGGTCGGTACCAAATAGCTTTTCCTTTCAAGGATGCCTAATACTTCGTTGCCATCACAGACATTGCATGTTTTCTAATTTATGATTACTAATGATGGTTTTAAACTGTTTCATTTTTATTAAGGTCAGTTTTGCATAGAAATATTCAGAAATATTCACAGTTTTGAAGGTGTTAGCAATACTGTTGGAAATGTCGGTACTAAACAATCCGCTGGTGCTAAGCCTGCATGTAAACTTTGAGTGTTAAAAATGTTGTGTAAGCTTCAGTGTGAACTGCTGAACTCATTTTTAAAATCGTACAGCATTACTAGAATAGTTTTTTGCTTGTAAAAACCGTTGGTTGTTGAATAATGTGCTTATTTCAAGGAAAATTGCATACATTTAGGCGTATTATGCAAATTTACAAAGTTTAATTTTGCAATAAAATGATGATATAGGGGGAGATCCCCCAGTACCGGACACTTAAGCCACTAAATTCATAATTCGAAAAATATTGGTTTTATGTGCTCGTGTTACCCATTTATGATAAATATTATCATTTTATAGTGTACAAAAATAAATTTGAAAATATAAGTATGAATTTTGACATTGCATTTGGATGATGTATTTTAGTACCAAATTGATCGATCTTGAAAGGTGGCACCCAATACCGGACACAATCTGGAAATGCCTCGAATTCTGTAAATTTGAACATCATTGAATGTGTTTACTTTAGGAATAGTATATAATTGCCATTTCAATGCATTTGCAACATTTACAAGAACAATTTGAATATATCACAGTTTGCAAGATGTCCATGAAAAACCTCTTTCTTATATGATGAAAAATAGCACATTTTACGATGTTGTTCTGAATGTCATTTTTCCTAATTTTATTGCATGTTTGATACCATGATCGACGGAATCCATGAAAAATGAATGTATTTTGAGACACTCGTGCAATAATTACAAAGATATCATATAACAAATAAGGCTGTCCGAAACTGGGGGACAGGAGGTGCTTAAACAAAATTGTAATTTGTCCATATTTAGTCCAATTATGGTACAAAATACATTCATACTATCAAATTAGTATTTTTTCATATTCAAAATAATTACTAAATTGGCTCAAAATTAAGGCAATACGTCAATTTTTTTGAAATTTTCAATCTTTTGTACTTTTTTAAAAAGGCATGCATATTCAAGGATGTGTTATTCTACGCAAACATTAGTCTCCAGAATAGCTTCCTTTACTACTAATACACCATCTTGATTGGACCATGATTTCTCAATGTTTCGACTTTGTCCGGTATTGGGTGCTGTCCGATACTGGGGGATCTCCCCCTACACGAGTTGTAAGAATTTTGACATCGTTTTCAGATTCAGGAGACCCAAATTTAGTAGATAGGGAAATTTTACATTCTAAAATATGCTCTATTATATAGTGATCAATTTCGCCCCAATGTGTTATTTTCAATTTTTGATATTAAAACTAATTTTATGAAATGTTAAATTTTATTTCATAAAAAACCGATTACAATAAACTGATAGTGATCAATGAAGTATTGATTTTACCGAAATAAATTAGACAATTTTTGAATTCCAAAGGAAATCATGTCAAAAAGTTAAGAAAAAGTGATCAATTTGCCCCCGGATTACGGGTACCATCGTTGAAGGTGAGAATGGTTCAAAAAAGGATATGTATGATTTATTTATTGAATAACTATCGCAATTTTACTCCAATAAACTTCAAATTTGGTGCGTATGTACTTTGATGGTACTTTAACAACTGTCCAAAATATTATAGAAAAATATTGATTTACTGCGGCGCTACAATGAATGAAAAATTACCCAATCTCACCCCATAGAGGGGGTGACATTGGGTCACTGTAGGGGGAGATCCCCCAGTAACGGACTGCACCCAATACCGGACAAAGTCGAAACATTGAGAAATCATGGTCCAATCAAGATGGTGTATTAGTAGTAAAGGAAGCTATTCTGGAGACTAATGTTTGCGTAGAATAACACATCCTTGAAATATGCATGCCTTTTTAAAAAAACTACAAAAGATTGAAAATTTCAAAAAAATTGACGTATTGCCTTAATTTTGAGCCAATTTAGTAATTATTTTGAATATGAAAAAATACTAATTTGATAGTATGAATGTATTTTGTACCATAATTGGACTAAATATGGACAAATTACAATTTTGTTTAAGCACCTCCTGTCCCCCAGTTTCGGACAGCCTGATTTGTTATATAATATCTTTGTAATTATTGCACGAGTGTCTCAAAATACATTCATTTTTCATGGATTCCGTCGATCATGGTATCAAACATGCTATAAAATTAAGAAAAATGAACATTCAGAACAACATCGTAAAATGTGCTATTTTTCATCATATAAGAAAGAGGTTTTTGATGGACATCTTGCAAACTGTGATATACTAAAATTGTTCTTGTAAATGTTGCAAATGCATTGAAATGGCAATTATATACTATTCCTAAAGTAAACACATTCAATGATGTTCAAACTTACAGAATTAGAGGCATTTCCAGATTGTGTCCGGTATTGGGTGCCACCTTTCAAGATCGATCAATTTGGTACTAAAATACATCATCCAAATGCAATGTCAAAATTCATACTTATATTTTCAAATTTATTTTTGTACACTATAAAAATGATAATATTTATCATAAATGGGTAACACGAGCAAATAAAACCAATATTTTTCGAATTATGAATTTAGTGGCTTAAGTGTCCGGTACTGGGGGATCTCCTCCTAATTGAAATAACTTGCTTTTGAGAATATGATTGCAAAATCATTCACAGCTGAAAAATATTGATGAAATTCGAAGCAAACAAGACGAAAAGATGTTTCATAAGTATGATAAACCCACTTAAAAAAACGATTATAGCAAAACATTGAAGAGCTATGAGAAAAAATATGTGAACCCAGCATTTGTCGTCAAGTTTACACAAATTTTCTTATTTTCCCTTTCAAATTGTCTGCAAAGTCTCATACCCATTGCCATAAAGCCTATCCAGTTACACCAAAAATTTACAGAAACAGTGATTATTTTAAACATTCGCAAATAGTTAAATTTCGGTGCGACATTACACGATAAATACATTTTAGACAGATATTGATAATCCCGGTATTTCATCAATCCAACTCAATTGTAC
The DNA here is from genome assembly GCF_002204515.2 of Aedes aegypti. NCBI lineage: Eukaryota > Metazoa > Arthropoda > Insecta > Diptera > Culicidae > Aedes > Aedes aegypti. The sequence continues at coordinate 14,066 of NW_018736248.1, read as the reverse complement.
TTCCGTCAGATGTTTCTAAAATATGAAAACACTAATAAATAGTTAAATTTAAAAAAAAAATCCCTTTGATAAAATAGTACGATGTTGTTGCGCACGAAAAACAGTTGCTGGTTTGAGAAGAAGTCAAAATGGGTTGCATTGTTATTCAATGAACGGAATCCTCAACTAGACTTGTTTGATGTTTCAGCGATGTTGTATTTAGAAAGAATGAACACATCTTAATGAAGAAAGAGTGCACATGGCACCGTAGAACGACAAAAAAGTGGACTTGTGATTTCATTCACCATCGTTCTTCCTTGACCCAATCTCACCCCCGTTTTGAATGTTTTAGACACCGTACCGAAAAAAATGAAATTTTTGTGGAAAATCAAAATAGATTCCTGAAAATACGTGTGAAGTGCATTGAAAAGACTTTCAACCTTCAACTAATATAACGATAGAGGTTAAAGTACATGCGTTATACTTGGCACAGGATAAATTTAATGTTGTAATTTTTTTCTAGTTTCAACATACAAGTTTATTGATATATTAAACAAAAACTACTATTTCTAAAAATGTATATTGTGATTAATTATGTGTAATAATATGTTCCCTAACATATGAATTATAAATTTTAGTTATATCAGCGTTATTAGCTGAAATAATTCATAAATCATATTTTTCCATTTTGACCCAATGTCACCCCCCAGACCCGTTGTCACCCCCATCGACGGTACCATTTTTACTGCGAAGTATTCAAACAATTTCTGAAGGATTTGTTAAAAAATTCTGAAAAGAAGCTTTAAAAAGAACCTCAAAGGCAAAAAATGAAAAAACTGTAGGTTAACTCTCTGAAAAAATGTGGATGAATTCTTGGTGAGATTCCTAGAATTTTGTGTACTTTTTCTTGGGGAAATCCACATTAATTCCAGGGAACCGCAAACAAGTTAATAATGAACAACTGGATGATATTTTAAACTGATGATATTATATGTAATAAGTACAAAAAGAATGTTTGAAAATTTCTAAGGCAAGGCGAAATTCTCAAAAAGATTTTTATGTTCAAGCAATTTGATAGAATTTCTTCGAAAAAATTTCTGGTAAGATCCGACTGTGAAAATCCAGGAAACATCTGTTAACCCCGGGAATGATGTTTCGTGGGAATCCCAGGAGGAACTCAGTGAAAATAGTAAAAGAGTTCTTGGAGTAAGCACTGAAGATGTACGGTAATATTTTATGTAGAAATCCCCGTGGGAATTCTCAGAGGAATCTCTTTAAAGTACATGGTAAAAATTCGTGGAAGATTTTTTTTTCTGATTTCAACAAAGAATGAAAATAAAAATTCACAAATAATTTGCAGAGATATGAGACAATATCACAAACAAATAAAATCAAAACAAATCTATGCAAACTATGAAATTTGTGAAAATTTCAAATATTGCAACCGAAATTACTTCTGTAAGACTGTAATAAACAAGACTTTACTATGCCCCCTCGAGACAAAAATCCTAGCTACGCCAATGCCTGTCCAGCTTTCCGCGCCACTGGTACTAATCTATGTCAAAAGGTAAAATAGAAGGACAGAAGTGCGTAAACTGTTAACTGTAATATAAGGGATAATTTCCCACGAGAAAAGGTAAGAACTTTTGTCGTTCGACCTTTTATCCTTGCGACAGTTTGTGTTTCGACATTCTGTCCCTAATTCACGCAAAGTGGTGTACAATCCACACTGTTTTAAAGATAACTTAAAATGCGAAGTTCACTATATGGAGCAAAATTTAGAGCTTTATTTTTTTATTACTACGAGAAAATATATTTTTTCTTTGAATGTATCAATTTGTTCCCTTATATGTCTGAAAACAATATTCAAAATATGATGAAAATTGCTTTTTGCAATTTGTCATCAAAACAGGCTTTTTTTTCATCACGCAAATCGAGAGGAGGCTGGCAACATCAGCTCAGTGTACAAGTGATTTTCTAGTGCTCGTCAATTCATCTAATTTTCGAAGGATGTTGTGCATTTTAAATTGTGAATTTTAGTAAATCCTAATCAGGGATTCTACCCCATCACCCCGAATCCCATTACCCCGAATGCCATTAACCCGAACTCCATTACCCAGAATTCCAAAACCCCGAACAACCTATCACCCCGAATGACATTACCCCGAATTCCAATATCATAGGGAAATTTCATCAATATCATCATGTCAAGATAATTGTAAATTCGGGGAAATAGCATTCGGGGTGATGGAATCCGGAGTAATGGTACGTTCTGGGTAATGGAATTCGGGGTGATGGACTTTGGGGAAATGGCATTCGGGGTAATGGGGTAGAATCCTAATCAGGAGTTAACTTCTAAAGAAATGCGTGTAAAATCTTATACTTTGCTATGGTTTTAAATGAGCAAAATGCTTAAAAAAAGTGTGGCAGTGATCATCATCTAAAATGGCTGCCAACGGATTCCGTTCATAAGGGATTTTCATTTTCATCCCTCTCACTCCAATTGAACTCAAGCTTGCACACACTGATCCATCCAGGTATAGTGAGCAATAGTGTGAGTTCCAGCTGGATTCGATACTGGCAGTAATGATTTTTGCTATTGCGATGATAGTGTGTAGTAGTGGTGTTATTTATGGTAGGCTATATTATAGTGCTGGTAGATAGTATGAAATTTCTGCTAGGTGGCTCAACATTCTTCCCGAGCTTGGTGCAGACAATGTTTACCAATTTGGTGGTGCGGTTGAGGGGGGATGGTCGTCTCTTTCATTCTTTCGATAAGATTGGAACACAGTTGAATGAACGAGACGCGCCTCTGGACTTGAACACATCGAGGTGCAGAGTGAGTTTGTATATGTATCATGGGATTAAATGGGCTAGATATGTGAGTGTTTGATTTGCAGATTGTGTTGATGATTGAAAGCAGTGCGTCGTGTGTAGTGTGCTTTCTCCGGTCGTAATGGTGTGTGCGTTATTTTAAAGTTATCTCCCCATGTAGGACTCTAAATCATAGCGAGTAAATGGAAACAGCATGAATGCAATATTCGTAGCATGTGAGATTTAGGTGTTTCTAGCTCGGTGCCTTATGGCAACACAAAAATAATAATTTTATCGTAAAGAAAATATCAGGACGAATGATAGCTCACATTCTAAGAATAATAGCCAAAATGCCACGAGTGACAAAGTTGATCCAAAAATTCCTACATGGAAACCGCGTATAAGTAATGCTTTTTTCACGAGGGATTAGCTGTACTCTGACTGATTGGTTGATGTCATGCGCGCCTGTTCGATGTAGGTTCGAATACGAGCGTACGGGTGAAGTGATTTTGTTTGTAACTTCGAGTGTGTGTATGTTTTCACATGTTCGTGTGTGTGTTTTCTACAAAACAAAATTAATGATTATCACGTGTTTATGAAACTGTGTTTGTATAATGCAATGCGCTTTTTTTATTTGTTTTGAGTGGCTTTGATGTTTACTGGCCTTGTTGTTTATTGGTATGGACCGATGCACGGGTTCACTAATTTGACGTTTGAGCGGTGCCGAATTCACTGGTTTCCATGGTAACATAAATAACACGGCACCGCTAAAACGTCAAATGGTGAGCCCGTGTAAAGGTCCATTGTGAAGAAGTAAAACAAGGCGAGTGCGACTTTTGTGCAGAGCTTCAAACAAGTTATGCAGTCAGGATTTTCTCAGCACGGAGTTTTTTTTTTTGTAAACATATCCCTAAATAGTGATAGATGAGAGGACTTATTTTGTAAAAGTGAAGATACACCAATAATTTTCTAATGATAGATTTTTCTTGTTTTTCGAGTATTATGAAAATCGATTTCTGAAACTTGACTAGGGGGGGGTGTACCGGTTGTGGCCTTGGTGGTTCCCTATTTGGCCATATGTAAAATTTCGATAACTTTCCCTTTTAGATGATCTTTTAGAAAAAGTGAGCTTTTTTAGATCGGTGGATGGAAGGCGAATCAACGATGATAACAGTGATTATTGACGTGGAAACTCATTTGGAGCTGGCGTTAGCAATCGTTTATAAATTTATTTTACTCGAAAAAGTTGTCTAAAAACAGGTTTGAAGTGCGAGCTGAAGTGTGAAAATTGAGAATTGAGAGGCTGTCCGTATTCAACAAAGCTAAATTCGTGGCAGTTTCTAGTGTTCTTCAAAGGTTAACCCATTGAAAAGTGATTTACCGTATGAAGTCCGTTGACTACTCATTCTGGCTTGCAGGAGGTAAACACAACCAGAAACATTAAACAGGCGCTGTATCTGCATAATTATTCTACAGCAAAATGAATGCAGGTGATGACCAAACTGTGGAAATAACAAATTCTTCCGGCCGTACACCTCTTACAATGGTAAACAGTAATCCAATTTCATATCCTGTGTTGGAATCGCTACTGGTCTCTGCTGATGTCCCAATACCCTCGCGAGCAGCGGGGAGCTGTGATCTCGTGTAATTAACCTGTTAATTGAAAGCTTCGTCCAAGTATTTATCTTTCCGGAAAATCTGTGTTGCATGCAGCCAGCCGAAAATATCGGCAGTTCCGCATTTCTTAGTGCACATAGCTTTTAAGTAAAGTTTTGTTTATTTCTCATATAAAAGATGATCAATAAAGTATACGTTGGTATTATGGCAATGGGAACGTACCTAAATTTCAGCTTGGCGACAGAGGAGCAAGCTTATTTATGAACATATTTGAGAAATGCATTTTATATCGCTATTTTCTTATCCCGAGTTTTACTACCACTGAACTGTTAGGATCAATCGACAGCACATAATCGTTCATTTTTCGACCGGTATGAGGTAGATACATTTGAACTTGGTTGATGAATCTAAAGTTTGGTATCCGTCCGATACTTCGACTTTTTGGCTCGATCTAAGACAATGTTCTGTGCTGAATGGTGCCTAGATGGGATTGGTAAATGAAAAATACCAGGTTTTCTTATACCTCGCTATACTCATACTCAATTATTGCATAGGATCTGAAAATTTCTAGCTCTATTATTAAGGCCGGTTTGCTACTGACAAGAAAAGGAATCGCCTATCTCGATGCGTGGAAAATTTCTCCCAAGAAATGGTCAAGAAAATCACTTTTTTCTGATCGCAGTACGCAGTTGAGAAGAAATGTCACTTCAAAGGGGGCTCTCTGTAGGAAATTTCTTGACCATTTCAGTCAAGGAATTTCTTTACTTTTCTTGAGCAAAACAGCATACTTAGCTTTAAGCCTGATTTGCTACTGAAAAGGAATCGCTAAAAAAATTTCTCGCCGATTCCTTGCGGAAATTTTCTACAGCGACTCCCATTTGAAGTGACAGTTCTTTTCAACTGCGTACTGCGATCAGAAAAAAGCGCATTCTTGATCGATTTCTTGCAGAAATTTCCCATGCATCAAGATAGGCCGAGAAATTACTTGTCAGCAGCGAATCAGGCTTTACCATGAAATCCGTTTCCTTGAGGATAAATAACCATCTTTCAATCTGCAATGTCAAATTGGGCTTAGTGACAAAATATTGTTGTTATTTTCATTGCGTGGCGTGATTGAATGTAATCTGAATCAATCCGTTAAAACGATCACGAAGGATGCGGGATAGGCGAACGAGATGCACGAAGATAGAAAAGATGTGGGGAGAAGATGTCACAGATCAAACCAGATCATACACTGGAAAAAGATGCGTGATCATTTTTTAGCTTGCTTGAAAATATTCTTAGAATCTGAAATATCTGATGTGTCGCACCCCTCGAAGATATCCAACAAGGAAGGCGAAGTCAAAAATTGATTTTCTTTGCTGGGTTGGCGGTGATATGGATCATGGTTGCTAAGAATCCTTTGGCTACTTTGTGTTACCGCATTTGAAACTCAATTAGACTGGATTTGCACGTCACACGCAAACAGCAATACCTACCGAAACTAGATACATCTTAAACAGGACATTTTTTTTTCTTTCATATTATGGGTCGTTTGTTTCTCAACAGCACACTTTCCCAAGTTGAAAAGTGAAAAAAGTGTGCATTTCCCATGTTGTGCCATACAGTTTCTAGCGCGAATAAGTCTATCCAGCTTTTACAAGAGCTATAAAACTTCGGGGGATGAATTGAATTTAACATTTCTTACCTACAAGATTTAAAGCGTGGTCTTATAGGTGAAATGGGCCTATGCATGCTATAAAACGTTTGACTTTTACTGTGCACCCTGTTTTCAAGTTGCCCGTGAGAGAGAGCGAGACAGCACCAACACACGGCGCATAGTAAAAGTCATAAGAACAAAGGAATTTATTGCACGTACAGAGGTTCATTGAGGATTGTTGATTGAACAGTCAAGAATTGTCACTGTTTACATTTGTTTGTACATATCATGGTAGGAGATTCAGTTTTTCCAGTATCAGTATCTTTAGAAGCCGTACATGGTTGGGTATCCAATCGGAACATTCTGCTAGGCTTGTTCAAACTCAGTGTTATTTTTGAAAATCGGGTGAAACGAGACAAGGTTGCTGTCTCCTCGAGAAACGAGACATTTAGTTTTTACTGTCATTTGGTGAAAATTTGATGTAATGTCATACATATTTGCCATAATAGGCATTTTGTATGTAAATGTGATGAAAATAGCACATTCAATCATTCGAATACGTAAGACAAGGGTGATGATAAACCTTGTTATGAAGCAAGATCCTAAAGTCTTTTTGTGTTATAGAACAAATTGCTTAAGATGGCACACTAGCCCCAAATTCCACTGAGGCAAAAATATTCGGCTAACTAACTGCTTTCGTCACCATTGTTTTGTCATTCGTGTGATGACAAACACTGTCCGATAAGAGAAGGTTGAAGGCCGAAAAATCCTCAATCAAACCGGAGTTTAAATTCGGTCTCCTTATGAAAATTTCGTTTTCGCTGAATAAAATAGATTATAAAGCTAAATAAGTTAAATATACTAAATGAATAAAGGTTTTACAGATGTTTCGCACAAACGTACAAAAAAGTAATTAGCTACGCCTTCCCAAATAGTGCCTTGCACTTTTCATAGGATTATATTTATTAATACTTAGGGTTTCTAATTACGACTTGGTCTACGGAATAACGCACTCCGACTTTCAAGCCACATGGATACTAAATTGTAATCCACAAGACACATTCTTCCTGTGTAGCTAGTGCTGGTACAATACCCATAATAACACTACAGTGCAACTGCGGTACGTGAAGAGCACGTACCCTTTGTTATAGGGTTCCCAATCATGACCCAAAAAGTTAGTCGTGATTCAAATTGATGCAACAAAGTGAAACGTGTTTCAAATTCCAAAATGTGTATCATTAGTCTCAAACGAGAAGCTCTTGCCAATGCTTTAGATGGTAAAAGAAAGCAACCCTATTTCTTGCCGGAGTTCATAAAAAAGACACTCGAGCAGCAGGCAAACGACAACCAGCAACCAAACTAATAAAAGGACAGCGCTTTGGTAATGAAATATGCCACAACACCCTCGCCAGCCCACCAGCTGTAGCTAAGGGAACCGAAATTGTCAGAAGCGAGCGCGTGATTTCTCCTTACCCGGAACCTGGGCTGTGGCTTGTGAGCATGACTGTAGATATGTATGTGGGGCGAGTATACCGCTATGACAGTCAGGCGACTTTAGGAGTGCCTATCAAAAGTTCGAGGTATATGGGTCTCATGAATCAGAGGATTGTACATGCTACTACCTCCAGAGCAGGATAATAGTGCCGAACAAGTTTAATAATTCAATCATTCATTTTTTCAAGCCTTAATCAGAACATGAGCTGGAAGGGAAACGAGTGTGGGGAAGTTGAGAAAGTTGAAGTCCTTGTTCAAGCATGTCAGAAAAAGGCCACTTGTTTGTATCTTGAACAACATGCAACATTTTATATAGCAATTATAACTGCAGGTGATGGCGAAAAAACGTGTTTAATTTCACCACTACTTCTGTATACAGTACAGACCCAATGCAAACTATGAAGTGAGAGCATTGATGAGTTTTTTCCTGGTTTAACCTTCCTTGTGGAGTCATTTCTGGCCAATCGGCATGGTGTAAATGAGCTGTAACTTTGTAGAAAAAAAGAGAAAAAAGAAAAAAGAGACCTCTAGGAGCGGCGCCTATAAAAAAGTGACAATATGCATTAAGCGTCAAAAATGACCATGACTTTGAAACGCTCTCAAAAAATCAATTTTTAAATCGATTTTCGTTCATTTAACTTTGTATGAAAGATATAGAACTTGTATCCCGACAGCTTTGCGAGTTTCCGAGAACAAGTAAAAATGGCTTATGCGCCACTCCCGAGGGGAACCACTTACCGCGAGATTGAAAAGGCTTGCCCGACCCAATTGTAGAACCCTTCAAGCGCAGAGTTCTGGTTTTTCGCATATGGGCGAGAAACAAGGCTGGCTGATCAGCGGAAACGAAATCGACGTTGGACTTGCTCGGACGGGGGTAGTGGGAAGAAGAAGATCCAGATATGCCAACTAGCTCCAATCTCATTTTGCGAGGATATAACAAGGTTTTACTAGAAACGTAACACAGTAGTATACAATGTTTTCTATGGCCGAATCAAATATTTTTCCAGAAAAACTGTTTGTTCGATGTCAAATATTGATTTTTAGAAAGCACTGAAAAACAGTACTTAATCAAAATGCCAAATGTACGGGACAGATCGAACCAAAACATTGGGATAGGACGAATCAAAATATGCAGTATTAGATTGTCATCGTGCTGTGGGGTTGCTCTGATGTTTAGAATTTCTCGATATTTTAGTTGATGCATAGCATAGCATTAACGACTGTACAAATCGTGGGTGACTGTACAATGCTCAACTCTATGGAGCAATGCACGAGTTTACTAATTTGATGTTTGAGCGGTGCCGAATTCACTCGTTACCATGGCCACGTAAATAACACGGCACCGCCAAAAACGTTTGGGATGAACGTCTTTTTCTACATAATAGAAATACACAAAACAAGCATCACATTGTACACCTGGCCACGACCTTACAATCGCTAGGGGAAGCGCAGAAATGTTAGTTCAACGTCTACTTAAGAAGATACAGGGAACCTAAACTATCTTCATAGACGTCACGGGATAGGGAGATTGTGTTAGTACACTGAGAACAGCGTTGCGGTTGAAAATACTATATCAGAGGGTTAAATTAAACACACAACGCCACTTGATTTGTGCAGACTAAATTCGCATTTATTTAGAATATTTTGTGCATTCAATTTTACCATGGCACCATTTGTATAGTAAAAATTACTATATCATGGTTAAAAACTTGTAGCAGACCAGAATCGAGCCGAGGATCTGGCGATTGCCAAGCGCGAACGCTAGCCGCTCGGCTATCGACGCGGTTGGATGGAGAGGGAACAAAACTCAAATAAAAAGCGTTCATGATAGCTCAATCGTGGTTGGAATAGTAAATTTAAAAACACGTTCATGGTTCTCATTACTGCAATGCTTGTTTCAGTGTAGGGTAGGGTATATACAAGGATCTGCTCAATTCGATAATTTAGAGCATTTATGTTAATAGAGATAATAATACGTATTGATTTTAGATTTACCTGATCACTTCTGAAAGAGAACTTGTTATTAGTATAATAGAATTAAAACACTAAAATCACAGTTCAAAACTAAGCTTGCCCAAACAAAGACTGCTTCTTTTGCCCAACCCCGCAGAGGCAAGCGACACTACCGAAAGATTATTCCGATATTTTAGTTGATGCAATAGAAATAAAAAGTCGATTAATCTGAATATAAATATTGGCATTGAAAATCCCATGAAATATAGATATTTTTGGAACGGGTACGATGAGAAGATTGGGGCCCTTCCTTAGCCGAGTGGTTAGAGTCCGCAGCTACAAAGCAAAGCCATGCTGAAGGTGTCTGGGTTCAAATCCCGGTCGGTCCAGGATCTTTTCGTAATGGAAATTTCCTTGACTTCCCTGGGCATAGAGTATCATCGTACCTGCCACACGATATACGAATGCGAAAATGGCAACTTAGGCAAAGAAAGCTCTCAGTTAATAACTGTGGAAGTGCTCATAAGAACACTACGCTGAGTAGCCGGCTATATCCCAGTGGGGACGTTAATGCCAAGAAGAGAGACGATGAGAAGATGACGAAAACTGATATCCGATGTCATTTCAAAATCCAAGATGGCGACCGCCGGTATGGGAAAATTTTTGAATGCGCATGCAATAAAAGTTTTTTTTTGGAACGGGCACGACGAGGGGATGACAAAAATCGATGTCAGACGCCATTTTGCAATCCATGATGGCGACCTCCGGTTTGGGAAAATCGTTAAAAGTTCATGCAATATGGGTATTTTTGGATCGAGCACGGCGAGGGGATGATTAAAATCGATGTTCGACGCCATTATGAAATCCAAGATAGCGACCTATGGTTTGGAAAAATCGTTGAAAACTTGTGCAATATGGGTATTTTCGGACCGGGCACGACGAGAAAATGAAAAATTCCGACACCCGATGCCATTTTGAAATCCAAAAAGGTGACCTCTGATTGGGGAGAATAGTTACTAATGAAATATGGGTATTTTCAGAGCTGGCACGACAAAGGGATGACAAAAATCGATGTTTAACGCAATTTTGAAATCCAAGATGGCGTCCTTCGGATTGGGAAAATCGTCGAAAACCCATCCAAAACCGAAGGTCGCCATCTTAGATTTCAAAATTGCGTTGGACATCGATTTTCGTCATCCCCTTGTCGTGCCAGTCCTGAAAATACCCATATTTCATGGGTTTTCAACGATTTTCCCCAATCGGAGGTCACCATCTTGGATGTCAAAATGGCATCGGTGCCTGTTTCAAAAATACCCATATTTCAAGGGTTTTCAATGTTTTTTCCCAAACCAGAGGTCGCCATCTTGAATTTCAAAATGGCGTCGAATATGAATTTTCGTCATGCCCTCTTTGTGCCCGATCAAAAAATACCCATATTGCATAGGGAAGAAACTCAGCGAAAATTAATAACTCATCAACCACTCGAAAGTATCCCCGTCTATCGTAACACTTGCTTCCTAAACATACTTGGTCCCGGAACTTTGGTTTTGACACATTCACCACCAAACCGACTTTTGTCTTTCACGTTTCAGGTGCAGGAGTGTACAGATCTGCCACGCTCCAATTGTTCTGCCGAGCCAACAATATCCATATCATCCGCGAAGCAAACAAATTGTCTGGATCTTGTGAAAATCGTACCTCGGTTATTGAACTCGGTTTTCCGCATGGCACCTTCTAGCGTAATATTGAACAGCAGGAACACAAATTAGGAAAAAAATGATCATACGATCAACTCTCCATAACCCGATCTGAATTGACTATGTAGTAAGGGAGGTATACAGTTTAAAATTGAGTTACTGTGCACGTGCTGTACCATTATGTGCAGGAGCTCAACTCAATTTTTAACTGTATACCTCCCTTACTACATGGTCCCTTTAAGATCGTGTTATGGAGAGTTTATCGTATGATTTTTTTTTTCTAATTTGTACGTAATGGAAATGTTATTATTTTCGAATATAATAATTTTATGTTTGGGAGGCCCGCGGTAAACGCGCAGCTTTTCAGCTAGACCAAACTGAGGGACATGGGTTCGAATCCCACCGGTCGAGGAACTTTCCGAGTTGGAAATTTTCTCGACTTCCCAGAAGTATAGTCGTGCTTGCCACATGATATACAGTTGTGTTCAGAATAATAGTAGTGAAAGCCGATTTTCATATAAAATTCTCAACATTGGCATGCTGTAACTTTGTTTCCTGTGAGCAATCGGCATGAAATTTTGACAGAGAGCTACAAATATCCTTAATTTCATTATCACAAAATATGAAATTTTTCACACTACCGGTTAAAAATTAGGCACCAGGTGTGTTGCCGCTGGTCCTCTGCTCAAAGCAGTCTCTCCATCAAAATCCTAAAGTAACGATAAAATAAGGACAAAAGGTTTTGACATGCAAATCATTGTAGGTAGATCTTTGCAGTAAACAATAGCAACGTAGAGATAGATAATTGGCATCAATTTCTGTTAGTTTGTCAGGCCTAACCACATTAAACTTATCTTAATTCCATTACGTATTCTACATCATGAAAATAGTAAGTATTATAGTACCTAAAGTTTGACATTTATACTAGTGGATTATTCATAGTTTCACCAAATGAGTTTAATATGTAATTAGAGTATATCACGGAGATTGCGGTTATGATCACAACAACTACATCAGACCGATAGACAGCTTGTTGCGGAGAAAATCAGATAAAATCTACTATTGATGCTAACACCGAAAGTGTAAGTAATTATAGATGTTGAGGTAATCATCGTATTAATTGTTGAAATATATTTGCAGTTAAAAGCTGAGCAAACCGTGAATTTAACGACGTGTTTATGTGCTGCTAGAATCCTGTGTCCAACCTAATTTCGCAATCTGTTCTCCGCCAACAAGGTGAAATCGCTCAAAATAAGAGTAGTTTCAATAATGAAATTTCGACTGTATTTTGAGTTTTTTTTTTAAATTTTCTTTACTTATCTTTTAACAGTTTCCACTCAAGCTATTAATGTATAAACATTCCAGTCTTTTACAAAATTGTTACTGAACAATAATTTAAAATGAAAACTACTATTATTTTGAGCGATTTCACCTGGTGCTTAACTTTTAAACGGGTAGTGTGGAAAATTTATGTTATGTGATAATGAAATTGAGTATATTTGTAGTTCTCCGCCAAAATTTAAGCCAAATGCTCATAGAGAAACAAAGTTAAAGCATGCCAAAGTTGAGAATTTTATATGAAAATCGGCTTCCACTACTGTTATTCTGAACACAACTATACATAGGTAAAAATGGTCAAATGGCAAAGCTCTCCGTTAATAACTGTGTAGCTGAGAACTAGGTTCTGTTCCAGTAGGAATGTAACGCCAGTGTTTTGCATGGTGTCGGTTTACATCTGGAAGAAAATTCTGGCGTTTAGGCAAACCAAGGCAAGAAGAACCTTCGTCAGTCGATTCCTTTGTCTCAAAAGCGCGTTTGAGCAAGATTTCTCCGCGGGGAGTGGTGGGAGCGATTTGTGCAGTACAAGCAAGCTCTTCTTAATTATTTCAAATACCTACTATAATAAGTGTGAATTTAATAAGTTTTACTAGACTGGAATATAAAATTTGCATCCAGAGATATTGAATCTATATAAGAATGAGTTATCGACTAGAAAAAAAGCTGAAACCTAAATTTGCACGAGTTTTGGTGGAAATTGATTAGTTGAATTTTGAAGCAAAAATTTAGGTTTTTGCACATGTGCAGCTATTTAAATTCTGAACATGTAGAAAAACATGCTATTTTTAACTTCCCGAACGTATTATCAGCTATCTGATATAGTAGAATAGTAGATGAATGTTTGACTTGGTTTTCAACTGAAAACTAAGTTTAGAAATGGGGTTTTTGCCAGTTATTTGAAAATCTGAACCAAAGTGCGACATACAGGAACCCATCAAATTTCCGAATCAACAGCAGTGAAGGTCCGTTGAACGACCCGAACTGGTTGCGAACCGGTGAACCGCGCGTGAGAGGCGCGCACGCTATCGACTGAGCCATCGCTGGTGACGACCACATTACATTTTACGACCAGTTTACATTTTAATGAAATTAATAATGTTTATAGTACTTACTGGGTAGGAAATGCTAAAATTTACTCCATTGATAGTATACTATCATTCATATCACTATGGTCGCTTGCTTCTCCACTTTAACAAAAAAAAATTATAGAATTTGGTAGCTTTTCGAGAATCCGTAACGAATACAGATATCAAAAGAGGATTTCTACACTATCAAGTGTCATATAGCTGCTCAAATTTATTCATACACTTCAACATCTTGCTCTGATTGATGATAATTTGATAACTTAATAACTTCGGAGGCTGGGAGTAACACACGCGTTGTTGGCTTAACTTATTTATTCTACCAACTATACTTACAACTGCTGTTGTTCGCTCGAAGAGCAATCGATAAAAGAGAGCTACCCAATATCTCTGATAACTTTTATAGTCTTTCAATAGTGTTGCCTGATTGGATTCTCATCTCATCATAGCGAT